>NW_022589713.1:10269429-10371176 GCF_004348235.1 Phoca vitulina | reverse complement strand
ATTAAGAATTCCTCATATCAGTGAGATCATATGATACATGTCTTTCTCTGATTGACTTATTTTGCTCAGCATAATACCCTCCAGTTCCATCCACGTTGTTGCAAATGGCAAGATTTCATTCCTTTTGATGGCTGCATAATATTCCATTGTATATATATACCACATCTTCTTTATCCATTCATCTGTTGATGGACATCTTGGCTCTTTCCACAGTTTGGCTGTTGTGGACATTGCTGCTATAAACATCAGGGTGCACGTACACCTTTGGATCCCTACATTTGTATCTTTGGGGTAAATACCCAGCAGTGCAATTGCTGGGTCATAGGGCAGCTCTATTTTCAACTTTTTGAGAAACCTCCACACTGTTTCCCAGAGTGGCTGCACCAGCTTGCATTCCCACCAACAGTGTAGGAGGGTTCCCCTTTCTCTGCATCCCCGCCAATACCTGTTGTTTCCTGACTTGTTCATTTTAGCCATTCTGACTGGTGTGAGGTGGTATCTCATTGAGGTTTTGATTTGGATTTCCCTGATGCTGAGCGATGTTGAGCACTTTTTCATGTGTCTGTTGGCCATTTGGATGTCTTCTTTGGAAAAATGTCTGTTCATGTCTTCTGCCCATTTCTTGACTGGATCATTTGTTCTTTGGGTGTTGAGTTTGATAAGTTCTTTATAGATTTTGGATACTAGCCCTTGAGGGCACAGATTCTGTTTGTCTTATTTCTCACCATGTTTCCAGAGCCTAAAAACAATTTTTCTAGGCATTCCTGAGATGTAGTGGGTAGCAAATAAATTTAATCGAATGAATGAAAATAGTGAATCATTGAAACCTTTTAATCTATTTGTATGAAATGGAAAAAGCATATTTCAGAGTGGCCTAGTGGGGAGATCCTGAGTATCTCAACTGAAAATGAAGAGGAACTGACAGCTGTGAGACATGTCAAAAAAGAAATCAATGGGGCCCCCTCACTGAAAAGAGACAGAATTGCAGTGAAACCTAAGGAGAATATATCAAGGATGTTTTGTTCTGTAATCATCAATGAATGAGTCAAACATAATTTTTAGAAAGATTCCAATGACTAGATTATATAGTTAATATATATCTAATATATAGTTAATATATATCTAATAATATAGTTAAATATAGGATATTAGTAATTAGCAAAGGTTGCTCTATGGTTGGGGAGAATTCTGTGTACAAATTTGTTCTTTTGTAGTTATCCTGACATATTTTTGCAATATTATTGTTGCTTTCATTGTCATGCATTTATTTGCAATTGTGGGCCCATAATGAGGTGTGAACTACTCCCCTGGAGTAAATTAGGCATTTTTGGTAAGTTTATATCATGTCTTTGAAGCCATCAGGGTACTACTGAATAAACTGCTACTCCCCCAAACCCCACCCCATTTCCCTACACAAGCTTTTCTCATGATACTCTAGCCTTAAGGAAAATTCTTAATGAATCTTTCAACTGTATTTCTCTTTCCTATGAGAATACATATTAGCCATCACATTTCCCTACCTCTGGTGTATCTTGAATAATTTCTCTGGAAAATTGACTTATCAGTACCCTCACAACCACTTTTTATTCTTAAAAATTATTAAGAACACCCCAAATTTTGTTTATATAGGTTTTATCTATCAATACTCGCCATATTAAAAATTGAAAATGTATGCATGCAAGAAAATGAGAATAAAAAATTAAATAATATTGCTATTTAACATTATTTCTTTGAAGTTTTGACCTCTTAGACTCCTTGAAAGGGTGGTTGGAATCCTGAGGGCCTCAGACTGCACTGGAGAACCACTAGTATATAGTAACTAGCATTTATATAGATCTAGTCTATCTGCCATCTTTCTTTTTTTTTTTTTTTAAAGATTTTATTTATTTATTTGAGAGAGAGAGAATGAGAGACAGAGAGCATGAGAGGGAGGAGGGTTAGAGGGAGAAGCAGACTCCCTGCCGAGCAGGGAGCCCGATGCGGGACT
Organism: Phoca vitulina; assembly: GCF_004348235.1. Classification (NCBI taxonomy): domain Eukaryota; kingdom Metazoa; phylum Chordata; class Mammalia; order Carnivora; family Phocidae; genus Phoca; species Phoca vitulina. The sequence continues at coordinate 10,369,189 of NW_022589713.1, read as the reverse complement.
CGATCCTGGGACTCCAGGATCATGACCTGAGCCGAAGGCAGTCGCTTAACCAACTGAGCCACCCAGGCGCCCTACCATCTTTCTTATATGGCATAAATTTGTATATGTAAGAACAAATTTTAGAGTTATCATTAATAGCTGTCAATTAAAAACTTAGGTTTTGAAAATCCGACACTTTTCATTGACTTCTGAAGTTTTCTTCATTCTAGCTTTGTGAACTATAGATGACAATTTTATTTTTAAAATTACACCTAGGGCCATTTTGTTTAGCTTAGAACATGAAATAATTTGGCATATTTATCAACAAAACCTATGAATTTTTGCTTAGAGCATTGTACTTCAGGCTTTATTTTCAGTGCAATCAATTCAATGGAATATTCTTTAAAGAAGTTTGAGAGCAAGAAGGACTAATACTCCTATGAGTTTATAATACCTAAAAATTTAGTGGTGTTTTTAATTTACAATGCTCTCTTTACATTCATGGTATATTTTTGTCTCTGCAACAATTCTGTGAGACTATGCATGATTTTCTGTATCTTTGTTTTACACAGGAAAAAAAAGAGGCTTAAGGAGTGATTAATTTTCTATGGCTGTTGTAACAAATTACCACAGACATAGTGACTTAAAACAATACAGATGTGTTATTTTATAGTTCTGCATTTCAGATATTCATTGTCATTGGATTAAAATCAAGGTATCAGCAGGGCTGCATTCCTTCCTGGATGCTCTAGAGGAGAATCCATTTCCTTGCCTTTTCCAGCTTCTTGAGACTGCGCACATTTTTTAATTTGTGGCCTCTTTGCTCCATCTTTAAAACCAGCAACATGGAGCTCAGTCCGTCTCACATTGCCATCTCTCTGGGTATGTCTTCTGACTCTCTCTTCTACTTTTAAAGACCCTGTGATTACATTGTGCCCATCTGGATAATCCAGGATAGTCTTCCTTCTTTCAGGTCATCTGATTAGCAAACTTAATTCTACCTGAAACTAACTCTCCTTTGCCATGTATCCTAATATATTCATAAATTCCATGGATTAGGACATAGACATCTTTGGGGGGTGAGGGATGTTGTTCTGCCTACTACACGGAGGATGAGCCATTTACCAAGTTCACTAAGCTAAAAAAGATGAGATTTGGACTTTCTTGTTCTTTCAGGGCAAACTGTTCTTGCTCTTGAAAGTCTTCCTGTGAATGACAGCTAACACTGCTGGAGAAGGATTGATGGTAGAGAGAATTGGAAGATGAAATTTGAACCTATCATGAGGAATTCATGGCCTTCAAGAAGAAGTTGTATGCTGAAGGAAGAGTTCGTTTCTCTTTTTCTCTAGATCTATGCTTAACATTTTTGTCTTTATTGATCTGTACTCTATCTGTTATTTCCTTAAATCATCTTTATAGGGAGATGACATATAACCACAATGTTGTTATAATTTTATTTTTTAAATATTTTTTATATTTTTATTTTTAAATACATTGTTATAAGACCTGTTGTCAATTTATATTTTCCTATTTTTTAAATTAAAAAAAATCTAAAACAAATTCTGTTCTAATTCTATAACCCATTGTCTGTGTTAGACAAATAAACTTTCGTTTGAGGCGTGTAAAATGGTTTTTACTTCTGTGAGTTGGTGAATTTTGATAGGAAAAAGTCCAACTATTACTAACCTCCTTCTTTTACTTGATGCAGATATGTTATCTTGGAAATAGGACACATTGGGCTAACTGACTTGGCCTGAATCTCCTTAGTCAATGATTCTATGGTTAGATTCTGGGGACACAGGACACATACATTTTGATAAACGCAAGAAGAAATGTGAAAAGAGACAGGCCCACAGGCCACGAAAATAGTGAGGATCCTGAGAGACAACAAAAGTAGTTTTGACAGTGGACAATTTGGGAAAATTACTTAATCTTTCAGTTCTATGGTTTCCCTCCATAAAACTGGGATTATGATACTATCCTACTTTAAATGTGAAAATTAAATGAGTTAATTTAGATCAAGCGTTTAGAACATTGCTTATAGTTTTACATATGTTAAATTTACTTATTTTAATATATGCAGCTTTTATAAATTTTGTTGCTATTTTTATTAGGGAAATAGCCCTAGAAGAGAGTAAAAGCATGCAAAGTAAAGTGTTAAAAGAAAAACCACTCTTTGCCTAATTCACAATTTTCTCTATAGTTGAGCCTGCTCAGATATTTAGACTCAAGATTTCTGTATCTTTTTTTTTTTTAAGATTTTACTTATTTATTTGAAAGAGAGAGAGAGACTGAGAGAGCAGGAGTGAGGAGGAGAGGAAGAAGCAGGTTTCTCGCTGAGCAGGGAACCTGCTGTGGGGCTTGATCCCAGGACCCTGAGATCATGACCTGAGCTGAAGGCGGACCCTTAACTGACTGAGCCACCCAGGTGCCCCTTCTGTATCTTTGTTAGCATGAGACAAATCCCTCCTAAATGTTTCCTACTTTCTGTAGAGGAACATGCCTCTAAATATACAGATCTCTATCCTAAATTTAAAAAGCTTCCCCTCCGGGGCCTCCTGTAATAGCTGTTTTTCTCCTTCTAACTTCTAATGCCAAATAGCTCCATCCAGAGGATAGCTCTTACTGGTTTGGGTCCTAACCACCTCCTCTCTTCTCAATCTCCTAAAATCTAGTCTTAAGTGTTACCACGTCAGTATCAGTTCTTTTTTTTTTTCTTCCACATCAATATCAGTTCTTTTATCACCATCAAAACCTTCTCAAAAGGGTGCTACATTCAGAAATAGTGGCAGAATAAAAGCAACCTCTGGAATCTACAGAGTTAGGTTACAATTCTTTCAAGTTACTTAACCCAACTGGATTTTAATTTCCTTATCTCTAAAATGGGAATAATTAAGGATAAGCATCACTCCATGTAGTACCTATCACATAGTCTCTGTCAGTGAGTGGTTTTTATCGTATAGGTCATTTCATTGAAGCAAGTGAATTGCAAAAAGCATGAAAAAATATTAGTCTCATTTTGTACACCAAATTTGGAAAATTGTCAAGAATCGTGCAGTTTTAAAGGGATAGGAGAAGTAAAATGGAAATTTTATCTGTGCTATTGTTCCTTGACAGCATCACTTTCTGACACACAGAAATACAAAATAAGCAATATCACTGATTAAGCTGTACATGTATCAGAACTTTTCTGAGTAATTTTGGTAATGATTGTAGAATTAATTTTTGAATTATTAATATTAAAATTTCTTTCTAAATCCTAAAACTATGTTGCTCGAGTTCTCTTTAAGTTGCCACGTTAAAACTTGCTGAAAATATGAAAAGGTTTGGAAAGATGTTTAGATGTGACAAAAAACACTTTGAAGAAGATCTAGAATTCCCACAATACCCTGTGCTCTTTTTAATTTAAGAGAGGGTACTTGAAGTAAATTTAGAGAAAATGTTAAGAAAAATAAGGTACTTTTTGATTCATATACCTCATATAACTAGGCAAAAATAATAAAAAATAATAAAAGGAGGAAAAGAGAATGTGTGGCATGATTTGGCTGCAAGATTTAAAAAAAAAAAAAAAAAACAACAAGAAGGTCAAGTGTCCCTAAGCCACCTTGGCTGGAAATTTATGCATATCAAAAACACAACCTGTATATTTATTGCCATGGGAAAGTCCATCTTAAATCATGTGCAAATCGAATGATGTGAGGTCTTCAGAAACACATCCCTTTCATAATATTAGACCACCCTGTATCTTTAAGTTCAAATCTGGATTCAGTCCACTGTGCTGGTGGAGTGTTTAAAGAATTTGTTTAAATAAATACTCCGTGTAAAGCTTGCATTTATAAACTGATGAGTTATTTTTAAAACTACCTCTGATATGTCTTTCTAAATGAACAAAGAAATGTATCCTGCAGTGAAGAATCACATTTCCCCCTCCAGCAAGCTCAGGGAGGGTCTTCAGCTCTATTCTCCTTGTGGAGCTGCAGGAAAGTCCCTTACCTGTCGTTCATACGTCTGGCTTGTGTTAGAGATGCTGTTTTGGCAGAGTCCAACAGCTTGTCTGATATTTCTCAGGTATATATATATATGTGACAGGCCAGGTCCTTGATGTCTAGCTCAGCTGTGACATTTGTGAGGCCAGGGACACTTCTTGTTTTCTAATAGAGTCTGCTAAAGGATTCTTCTTACCCCCATCAATTCTCCATGACCATGACCCCTGGAGACCTCCTCCAGAGGTAGCAAATTCTATTTAGTGCTTCCAAAAGGACTAAATAGATTGGAAAATGGAGATTGGAAATTGGAGATTGGAAAATGTGTCCATGATACTACTGTCCACTTGTTTGTGGTCCTGAGCATTGTGTGACTGCTCTGGGAATCCTCTGCTCATGGTCCCCAAAGTTAGCAGAGGTGGGGACTCTTGGAAGAGCTGAACAGGGCACCCACCTGAAGTCATAGAGCTCATCAGAGCTGTACACAGGTAATTCATTGTCAGTATATTTACTGATGAAGTCATCTCTCTGCCTAATAGACTCTTTGTCAATACTTTTGCAACAATGACACAAAAACAACAAACAAAATGATTAAAAAAAACCTGTCTGGACCATAATTTGCTCTTATTTTAAAAATGAGCTACCACAATTCTTGAAAAATTGAAAATGATGAATATTCCAAATGGAAGATATTTCTGCCAAATGCTACATAGTGTGTGAGAAAGGTTTTCTCAAATTGCTCAGTATATATGCTCAGCCTATATGTCCTTTCCTCAAGACTGCCAATCTGGATATTTAAATAAATACTGGCTGGAGAGCTTATATGAATAAGAACTTTATTATCTAAGCTGCTTATTTTACGAAGTCCATCTCTTTCTCAAGGCTTCCTTCAAATATATACCTTCTTCCCTGTTCTCCAACTCCTGCCACCAGGATTGTGAATCACATTCACAGACATAAAAATGTAACAATTTTGTTATGCTTATTTCTACATTTCAGTTTATCAGATCCAATTGAATGGTACAAATTAATGAAAACTATAGACATGTGAAAAAACATTTCTCTATCTGATTTTATATGTACTCTTAAGAATTATACGTGTCTACCTTATAACAACAAAGAAGCTATTGTCCCCATAAGAATGCACAGAATAGTTTTTCAAGGTGAATTGCAAAAAAATAACTTACTTCTTTCTATAAAACTTCTAAATAGGAACTGATTTATGATAATGACAGCTTAACGTCCTTAGAATCATGAATGATATTTAAATATGTAATAAATCTTAGAGACATGGGTGTCAATCAAACAGAAGGGGTATTGGCCAATCAGAATTGTCCCTTATAAATAATGTGATACCAGCTCTGCTATGGCCATACTGGTTGCTCCTTATTGTGATTTGCATGGCTTTATTTTTTTCTAGATGAGAAACACAGAAAAGAAAGAGGATGGTAGATAGTTTTTGCTTTTCCATCTTTACCTCCTGTTGGACAAAATGCTTAGTTATAAATTGGGACCTGCAATGCAACTAAAAAGACTTTGAAAGAATATCAATTTTAAATTAAATCAACCAAGATATGTTTGCTGAATATATGAATTTCTTCAAATTCTTCTAGTGTATGAGATATCATTTATAAGTTATTTTGCTGGTCAGAACACAGGGACATACAAGAACAAGCTTGAAAAGTGCAAAATTGCACCAAGGAAGTACATTGTCCATGGACATTCAGGTTGTGACAGCCTGGTACACTGGCTCAGGGTCCACTCCCTGAATGACAATCCCATTGTTTTTTTCCTGAAGAAGAAAATAACCATGTTCATCATCTATAATCTGTCAGGCACCACTGGGGGCACTTGACATTAGCGCTGCGCCTTCTGCAGATTTAGGTTCTAAAGTTACCTTATAGAGCCAAATTCATTAATATCAAAATTATTCCTGGAAATCTCTTAAAACAACATCACCACAGAGACTGAAACACCATCTCTTAATAAATCCAGAACCAGTTTTTTCTATCAGCTTTGGGACAGACTGTTCTTTCTTGCTTTGATGCACAGATTTAATAGTTAGCTTGTACTTAAAGAGAAATGCTTATCTTAAAACACTATAAAAATAACTCAAGATGGCAAGACGCTTACACCACGAGAGATGCATAGGACCTGAGACCAACGGAAGGAAGTATGGATTCACACCTCTTAGCTAATGCTCACTCACACTGGCACGTGAGTTCTTTGAATAGGTGGAATCTCCTACATTTTTTAGAAGTGCTATTTCTCTTTCTTTATTTTCCACCCCAGTTGTGAATCCCAAGAGTGTAAATTTGAATTTGCTTTACCACTAACTGAATGTGCATATCATGGTACTCTACTGTATCTGTAAGACTTGCAACAGTTCTGCAAGGCAGGGTAATTATTCTCATTTAAAAGATGAAACACTGAGGCTAGGGGAGGTTAAAAGACATGCTACAGATGTCGCAGCTGACCCAGCTGAGTTTGAAGGAGCACTGCTCTGAGAATACTATGTTCTCACCCTTTCATAGATGCCTCGAAGCTAGAGCTGTGAAGCTAGTGCTGTCCTACTGTATCATTTACAGAAGCTCCACTGGGCTCCTTCCAATCCTGGAAAGCCTCTTCTTCTTCTTTTTTTTTTTTTAAAGATTTTATTTATTTATTTGAGAGAGAGAGAATGAGAGACAGAGAGCATGAGAGGGAGGAGGGTCAGAGAGAGAAGCAGACTCCCTGCCGAGCAGGGAGCCTGATGCGGGACTCGATCCTGGGACTCCAGGATCATGACCTGAGCCAAAGGCAGTCGCTTCACCAACTGAGCCACCCAGGCGCCCGGAAAGCCTCTTCTTTACACATCTTGTCCTTAAAGTCTATTTGTGGACTAGACCTACTACTCACGAGTCTGTCTGACCTATGGAGTGAGATTTTTCATCTAGATCCAGGGTCAAAAAAAAAAAAAAAAAGCTGGGTCTTAGAGAATTCAGGCTCAGAGTAATTATGAATTTGAAATAAAGTATTAATATAAAAATCATAGCTCTTAAAATTCTGTCTGCTATGAGTTCTCAGGGTTATCAGCTATTAGGTTGAACCATATGAAATTGCCATTTTTATGGGGGGAAATGTTGATTATAAGCAATTTCATGGGGTCCAATGTAAATTTATCACCATGACTTTTATAGCAGAAAAGGACCTTGAAACGTTGTAAAGTGTTTTCTGGTCACCTTATGAAATACAGCCTTCTGGTGACTCCTTATTCTATCAAACTGACTTGCTTTTTGTTTTTTGGTTTTCTTCTCTCTCTTCATAACAATTATCAGAATGTGGAGTTGCCTTGTCTTTTTTTTTTTTTTCTTTGTTTATCCTCTGTTTCCCTTTCCCCAGTAGAGTTGACTCTCATCACCTAGAAAAGTACCTGGAACATAGGAAGCGCTCAATAAACATTTGTTGAATAAAACAAACTTGATGGGTTGAAACATCCACCTAAAATGTTGAATTATTAGATATATTTTCTATTTGGAGTGTTGCTATAAAACGTACATTTCCAATTCCCCAATGTGCCTTTGAAAAAGATAAATTAATTCATTTCGTTAGTGATATTGTATTGCCTGTGGCATGACTTGTCAGTGTGGCTACAAGAGACTAACGATTGGGTAACGAGAGTTTATTTATCATAGAACCAATTTTTGCTACTGAACCGAAGTATAAATAATGGTGTATCAGTATTTACATTATAAATACTGTTTTAGGGTTTGTTAGTTGGTCATAAAAATTCTCCCTAGGCTGAAACAGCTAGTGGGTAAACATTGCATATACCACATATATCAAAATAAGAATGTAGGGCTCTTTTGTTAGGCAAAGAACAAACATTGCATACAAATTATTTTTGTACAATGAGAGTGAAGCTACTGAAGAGCCCTGATTTCTTGAAGACACTCAGGATCTTGGAGATGAAGTATATACCAACCAGAAGAAATGTAGTTCTTCTAGAATGTTCATTCAGAAGAGAAAATTAAATTTCTTAGATACTATCAAGGGGCAAGAGAGGTTTAATAACTGTGGCAAAAAAGATGGCGGGACCGAAAAGAGTTGCCAAGAAATACAACTCTGGCTGCTGGTATTCCATCATGCCAGCTCTCTTGACGTTTAAGTGCAATCCGAACTCTCACAAGCATAAGAGACTGATTTTTACGAACCTTCTGTATAAGTCATTACTTCTCGGGAAAATACAGTTTGGCTACAAAAATCTCTCTCATGTCCAAAAATCTTATTTTGTAAAGCGTAGTATTTTGGTCAAATGAGAATGCTCAAAAATCCTTCCTGTCTTACATCCTCAGACCATGGAGGTGCCAATCAAATGACTTCTCTCTCCGGGACTTCTGTGGTTCAAGATGTCACCATTACAGAACAACTTAGCGAGCAGCCCAGGGATGGAAGGCCATCCTGGAGCTTCTGGTTTTCTGGTAGCTAGAGATAGGCAGATTTTGCAACAGCCAGCCACAGGAAATAATGGTGACCTGTTTTGGAACCAATAAACATTGAGAATTATTGTTCTAATGACTTACCTGAAATATTTTAAATTTCCTCTGACGTGACAAAGTTTAGCCACGTCAGAGATTTTGTACCTACGGTTTTATCTGCCTACTTATTCTTCCAGGATTCTGTTTGTATCTTATTTTCTCAGGAAAATCTTCCTTACCACCCCCTCAACCTTTATCTTGACAGCCACAGCTATGCACACACTTGCGGGCACACACACACGCAGGCTTTCCTATTACACCTTCTCATAGCCCCTTCTCCATTTCCTCCATAGCACCTTCATATGTGTTTGACCATTAGCTCCAGAAGGGCAGGTCCGTCTTTTCAGCTTTTCGCTGCATCCCCAGAATCTAGCAGAGTACCTGGTACATAGTGATTATTTAATAAATATTGCTGAATGCTTGACCCTTTGAAGTTGTTTTTATTCTGTTCCGCTGTGTTTTTCTTTGAACTAGAGTTTATAATAGATACAGACGGTACATTCCTTTGTGGGACTGCCTTGTTTTGTTTCCAGCCTTAACACTCCTGCCAAACCAACCATTTGTCATCTCCCGTTGATCTCTCTCCATGGTTGCCAACTGCAGCTGCTACTCTGGGATTGGCTCTCCTAGAAGATTCATGGCCGAGGCAAGTTTCTTTGGCATCAGAGTTTTAGTTCTAGTCAATGAACATTTATTGAGCATCTGGAATTTGCCAGACACTGTGTGAGGACCTTAGATATAAAAATGTAAAAGATCGTTTTGACCTTTGAGGATCTTTGAGTCAGGGTTGGGGGGTGGGGGGAGAAACACACTGATAGATCAATGCAGTGAAATGTGCTAAGTGTCACAGCTGGGGTGCCATAAGATTTAGCCTAAACTGAAGGAAAGGAGGTCTCCTCATTGCCGTGACTTGCTGACATATGAGGGCCTCTGGTACTTGTATATTCAGCGATTCTCTCATGAGAAGCAAGTGCTCTACAGGCTGAATCATGAGAGTATCAGATGGTGGTACCAGTTCTTAAACACATAAAAATTTTGTCCAGGACAGGAACTTCATAGATCTCACTCTTAGTGTGGATTTCATTTATTTATATATTTTTAAATTTTTTTTTTTCTTAAGATTTACTTATGTATTTTGAGAGAGAGAGAGCACAGCGGGAGGGGCAGAGGGAGGAGAGAGAATCTCAAGCAGACTCTGCTCTCAGCACGGAGACTGACTCGGGGCTCGATCTCATGACTCTGAGATCATGATCCGAGCCGAAACTTAAGAGTTGGACGCTTAACTGACTGTGCCACACAGGCGCCCCTGGGCTTCTTTTAAATGCAGCGTTCCAGGCTCCAACCTCTCATCAGAGCTATTGCTTCAGTAGATTTGTTTCTAATGAGCATTCAAGGTATTTCTGCTGCTGCAGGGCCCAGACCTAGCCCTTCCTTCACAAACATCAATATTAACCTTTTGGGTTATAGAAATCGTATTCCATCTGGCAGCAACCTTCTCTTTCATCCTTTCCTCACTGCTTTATAGCAAATTTATCTTCCTAGAAATCAATCTCATTTTGAAGATATTTTCCATTTAAACAACAGGAAGACAGAATTGTATTTGGTGGGAAATACAGCCTCCAAGCACAGATGTCTTTCACTCTATTGTTCCAGATGAAGGATGGAAATGCAAAGCCAACTTTAGGTGCCTGTGCGTCGCATCCTGCTCCCTCACTTGTTCATGACCAGTCTCTTTGAAATGCTCACACACAGTGGATTGGAGGCGTGAATGGAAAGGCTAGGAAAGTGTTCACTGGTTTTTCGGCATTTATACCAGCATAAAGCACCCCATTGTGGGAATCTGTGCCATTTCCATTAGGTACATGTTAGCTCTAATTGAGAAGCCTTCTGCTATTGCCCCAGTTGGATACGGTCCTTTATTCCTTGGGGTTTTATTTATTTATTTTTGGCACTTCCTCTTATCTATTATACTTAATTCTTTCTTGCAATACAGTCTGTCGGAAGACAGAATCTGAGCGCTGAAGAGACGTCGTCTCTGAAAATACAGAGCAAGATCAAGTTAGGAGTGCAAACTAGAAACCATGGGTCCTGCATGCCTGCCTCCTGCCAAATTATAGCTAACTTTTGTAGAGCACCTCGTATGTTCAGAATGCATTTTTCACACCTTATATCATTTAATTCTCACACCTTCCCCTCTGAGTTAGTTATTCATAAATATTTTACAGACAGAAAAACAGGGCTCAGGAGAAGTCAAATGACGGGCCAACGATCACAGAGCAATCAGAGGTAAAAAAAAAAACATCAAAAGCAGGCCTTCTGCCTTCAAATTTTGTGATTTTCCTGCGCCTTCCAGATGCACAGTGTCAGTCTGGACAGGCTGTGTCCGTTTCCTCGCGGCCAAGATTTTACTCATCTTTATACCCACACCCCCAGTGGTTCTTCTACCTGGCATAAGTGGAGTGTAATGTGTTTTATTATTTGGTTGAGTTGAATTTGTTTTTTTGGGCAAGAGTTTGTTTAGCAGTTAGTTATTTTCCTTAAAAAAGAGGTATTACAAACTTATTTTCAAAGTTCAGAAGCAAGCAAAGAACAACAGGAAAACAAAACAAAACAACAACAACAAACCAGCATCTCCTTTAGAAAGAATGCAATGACATTTAAGCTTCAGTTACACTTCCTGCTGCCCCGGGAGCAGCCACGCCAGGGCCCAAGGCCTCTTGCTGATTGAGAGCACATTTTGAGTTCTCCCCATTGTTCCTGGCAACACAGCTCCTGTGTAGCAAGCAGGATATTCAACTTGACAAGGCTCTTTCTTTCTGGATCAGGGAGGGAGCAAGGTTCTTGTCAGTTTGAATCATGAGCCCACACTTGGCGGAGCTGACTGGACAGTCACAGTGGGGGAAGGTGCCATGTGCACGCCATCCGTGCGGCCGTCATGTGGGCCTCTCTCCCCATCTCCCAAATAACTCAACTGGCTTCAAGCTATCCTGCTCCGAGAGGGCCTCTTTGCTATTTAGCCAGTTGATTTGCTTCTGACACTAAATCTCCTCGTTATCCAGTGTCTAAAATTTTACTCTCAGGCTTCATCTCTCTACCCATATTTTTTTCAGAGTTGCAGCTGAGAATATCCAGTTCTACAATTCTCAAGGTTTTAATGTTTAAAAACACATTTCTAAGGAAAAAATGCCTTTTTTGGAGTCCACATCAAAAGGCTTTTAAAAGTCATCAAAAAAAAAAAAAAGTCCAAAACTGAAAACCCAGTATAGGTTGCTCTAAAAATGTTTTGTCTTTGTTTTTATTTTTGAAAACTGAGTTTTAAAAAAATGACATAGAATTAATGAAAGATAAAATCTGGAAATTTTGATTATGTAATGTAATGAAGACAACAAAAGTGTTCTTATTTATCCTTAAAACTTCACACTTAGTTGTGTGTGTTGTAAGAGGAAAGGAGAACATTTTATTGGTTAAGAATCTTAACATATGTCTGAAAAGTAAGTATCTGGTCCCATGTTTCTTTTCATAGACATTGAGAACAATATTTTTGATTATTATATGAATGTGGAATTTTACCCTTTACTATTTTTGTTTCTTAATGGCAAAATAGCAATAAAGTTTTTTCTTAAAAATACATGCAAATGTTTCTTTAGAATATTTTTATAGCAACAGAACCCATAATTAGCTATTTGTGACTTAATTATAGAAATTTGTGATACTGACTATCCAATCAACTTGCTAAATATATCACCAAACTAGGTAATTAAGAGAGGGGAGAAAAGGAAATCACTGATAATGTTAAATTTCAGTCAAAAGAATTGTCCTGTGCTTTTTGTAATCCTCTTCAGTAAGGTTTTCAGCTGAAACTAAAACTCAAATAATAAATGTAACACTTTGCATAACAAACTCAATTTTTTGTCTAATTACTTAATACTAAATGAAATTTTACCACACTTTTACATGTATATCTGAAGTTGAGTTTGCATTAAAACTTTGTAACAGGTAATAACTATAAAAACATTGTTCTTTGGGACTTTTGGCCCTATTCTTTTTCACTCTTTTTTTTTTTTTTAATTTTTTTTTTTCAAGATTTTATTTATTTGACAGAGAGAGACACAGCGAGAGAGGGAACACAAGCAAGGGGAGTGGGAGAGGGAGAAGCAGGCTTCCCGCTGAGCAGGGAGCCCGACACGGGGCTCGATACCAGGACCCTGGGATCATGACCTGAGCCGAAGGCAGGCGCTTAACGACTGAGCCACCCAGGCGCCCCTCTTTTTCACTCTTTAGTTCCCTTGTTTTAATTACCTTCTGCTTGTCCTCTTTACCAGAAACTTATAGGGGCAACGTATTATTATTATTATTCTATTACCAACTTAGCAACACTTTGGATATAGCTTTTTCTCACTGGGATTACCTTTTTGGATTTCTCTGATGCACTAATTCATTATTGCCATCATCACTGATAATTATTTTTTGAGTATTTGCTAACCTAGGTGATACCTAACCAGGACCCTGTGATACTACATTATTTTTCAGTTATAATTATAGTTCCAGCCCTAAAAGATTTCATTCAGAGGGTAATGATTATTCATAAAATGTGGGAAAGAACTCAATATATATGTATATGCAACTTATCCCATAAAATTGGAGCTACACATTATTTAGGATAAAGGTCAGTTGAGAGCTGAGCCTTCAGAATGGTCAAGCAGAGATTAAAGTGCAAAGCAGAACAATTTAGAGAGCAGGATTTTTTCCCCTGTGGGGGTCTTCAGGGCAGTGAGGATGTCTCTTGTTGTAAACAGATGTGCAGAAAAGTTGTTATTAAATTATTTAGAGTTGAGGAAGTGTCTGTGCCTAGTAGATGGATGAGGCTTTCAAATTAATCATGAAAACAAGTATTGGTTAAAACCTCTGTTGGTAACTAACCTTGGAATATGTAATCTGAGGATTTGAGTCTCACTGTCTCAGCTTTTGAGAAGAAATGGAGAAAGAGTTCTTACTTTGGTATCATTTGATAGCACTGGAAATACATTAGGTGGCAGGAACCACCAGGATATTCGGGAAGCCCCATGTCCCAGAATGACAACAGTATAGCCCAGGGATGGGTGGGGGAGGCAGTGATAGAGAAATGAGGGCAAGTCACAATTAGGGAAATCTCATTCCCTAATCCAGTTAATAGTTTTCCCAAGTGCAAGTTGATGCAACACACAGGTTAACTAAAATTTGAGTTGACTTTTTTTTGTGGTGTGTTTGTTTAGTTGTAATATGTAGGTGTATATTTCATAAAAAATGTAAAAAAAAGTTAAAATAGTTCAGAGATGATCAGATGAACTATTTGCAGTGGAGGCAATAAAGAACATTTTTAAATGGAATATAAAATCATCTGTAAAAAGCTAGATTTTGAACTAACTGGGCATATTAACATGTGTTATGAGTTAGTGGTCTTGTGATTTTCGAATTATGCCACTGTACATAACAGAGCGTTGTTTGATAGACCTCACTAAGTGGCCTGGCACTAAACCAGATCTGTCATCTAGAGGGGAAGAAGGCAATTCCAATTTCATCTAAATAAGCTCAGATTAAAATAAGGAAAAACAAATGTGACACAGCTGCAGTAGCTTGGCCAAGTTAAAATGCTTACAAATATTTTATGTCTGTAATATAAGACTGCTTACTAATGGGAGAATCTTCTGTGTAAAGAGTGCCAAATCGCCTTTGATATAAGTTGGTAATAAAAATGCTATAGGGTTAGTATTTATGATCCCTGTAGGTTATAATAACATGCTTCCTGTGTTATTACTTTAACAGACACTAAGAAAAAAAAATCTATACAATGTGGTCACTTTCCTTAAATAGCTTTATGACATGTGCACAATCAGCTAGGACATTGAATCAACAATTTATCGGAACTTGTTACACATCTTGTAAGTAATAGTTTGTATAAACATGTGCCCTTTCTTTCCTGAAGAGAACATCATGTGTGCTCTGGATCATGCTATGTTCCACTGACATACAAACAGGAAAATATGTAGAATTAATAAATGTCATGTTTTAGTCAATACCTGCAATGTTTTTAGTAGAAAGGGAAAAAGAATATAGCTAGGCTAAAGCAATATAATAAATGATGAAGTTCTGAGATTTAATACAGATACCTTATTTATTATACAAAGTTAAGGAATTTCCCCTGGGGAAAAGAAAATGTAACATAACTCTACTGATGTATTTGAAATGAAAAAATAGGCTCCTAGAGGGAATGGTGCAATTCTTATCATTTCAATCTGCATTGGTAACTAGGAAATATGGGAATAACACGAAGAAAAATAACCCTGACAGTATTCTAGATCATTAAGCAAAGGAGGGATTATTGTGATATTTTGGTTTTGAAGTCAACATAGGATTTTCAGTGTGATTCTTTTTTGAATATTATGCAAGGGACACATGTATGGATACTTGTAACACCAATCCAGAAGGACTGAGGTGTCCTGTAAAAGAGTATCATCAACATTAAATTTGAATCACCCATCGGACCCATCCTAGCCAACTCGACCTCTTGACTTTTAACTGGGTATATTTCTGGAGCATAAATCACGCAGAGTGACTCTACTGAAGGTGAGGTCGGGTTTTACTGCAAGTCTGGGAAGACACTTTTAGGCAGGTGTGGTCATATGGCACCCCTTCAACCACGTACGCCCTGACTACTCTATCTCCATGCTGGGCTGGCCCATCCACAAGGTTTCCTCTTGAGAAAATGTTCTCTAAGTACTTTTGATAGGAATGAATGGGATTTTTGTCTACTCCATAGTTAGGGTGAGACTCAGCAATGACAAAGAAATGATACAGTTTGGAGTCAGATATGCAAAAATTCAGATTGTGTGGTAGGCAGAATTCCAAGATGGTCTCAAAGAGTCCTGTGCGTTCACATACATGACCTGTACAATCCTCTCCCTTTTAGTGTGGGTGGGACTGTGAATATCATGGAATCTTACTCCCATGATTCTATTACACTAAATGACAAAAGTGAAGTAATTTTAAGATGTGATTAGTCCTTAATTAATTGGTTTTGAATTAATCAAGAAAGGGTTTATCCAGTGTGGACCTGAATTAATCAGGTGAGCCATTTCAGAGAGAGTCTAGAGGTAAGAGAAAAAGAGTAGCAGTAGACTCTCCTGTTCACCTTGAAGAAGCCCCAGTGTGGAAAGGGTGATGTTCCATAGGAGGGGGCCCCCATCCACACGGCTGCAAGAAACTGAATTGTGCCAACAACCAGTGAGTTTGGAAGAGGACTCAGATAACATGGGATTACACCTCCAGCCAACACCTTGAGGTAAATCTCGTAAGACCCTGAGCAAAGGACCCAGCTAAACCATGCTCAGACTCCAGACCCACAAAAATGGTAAAATAATAAATAGTGAATGTGTGTTGCTTTAAGCTACTAAGTCTGGGTACAGACTTCTTTGTTACACAACCAATATGGTAGCCTAGCATTCTCTTTGTCAGCATTTAGCTGCTCTTACTCCCAGGAAGGTCTTTTAACTGAATTGAAGGTCTTTTAACATGTCCTTCAGTTCTGTGTTCTAAGGGAAGAGAGAACTGTTGGAAACCCCCTCCTTGTAATAATTTACTTTTTCCTACCACTCTAATCTATACATCAAGAAATCTGGATTCTCTTAATTTTTATATGGAAACACTTAACTTCCACATGGGATTAACATTCCTGTAATACATATTTTCAGTTCTTAGGATGTTTCTTTCTGAACACACTTCAGTTTTCTCACATATCTTGTGTTGACTTAAAGAGATTTAAGATCCCATAAGGAATTTGCCACTGATAGTGGAATGGAGGTGTTAGTCCTTGACCTTACACATCATGTATCTTTGCATGCTATATATAGGAAAATATCTCATTTGTTTGGTTCACACAGTTATGGAAGCTGGCAGGTCCAAAATCCACAGAAATGGCAGGCCAAAGCCCCCAGGGGAAAACCAATGCTGTGGTTCAAATCCAAATGCTGTCAGGCTGAAGACCCTCCAGGAAGAGCTGTCATTGTACTTCAAGTCCAAAGGCCCTCTGGTAGCAGAATTTTCTCTTTTCTTTTTCAAAGCTGAATAATATTTTCTTGTATGTATATACTACATTTTGTTTATCCATCCATCTGTGGCTAGATACTTGGATTGTTTTCACCTCTTGGCTATAAACAGGTGTGCAAATATCTCTTCAAGATCCTGCTTTTTTTTTTTAATTTACTTATTTATTTGAGAGAGGTGGGTAAGAGGGAGAGAGAGTCTTAAACAGACTCTGAGCTAAGTGTGGAGGCTGACATGGGGCTTGATATCACGACCCCAAGATCATGACCTGAGCCGAAACCAAAAGTCAGATGCTTAACCAGCTACACCATCTAGGTGCCCCAAAGATCCTGTTTTCAATTCTTATGGATATATACCCAGAAGTGGAAGTGTTAAATCATATGATACTTCTATTTTTAATTTTTTGAGAAACTGTCATACTGTTTTCTATAGTGACTCCACCATTTTACGTTCCCACCAACAATGTGCCAGGGTTCCTGTTTATCCCCATCCTCATCAACACTTGTTATTTTCTGTTTTGTTTTTGTTATTTTATCAGTAGTCATTCTAACAGGTGTGAGGTAATATTTCTTTCTGGCTCTGACTTGCATTTTCCTAATGATTAACGATGTTGAGTATCTTTTCCTATGTTGTTGGCCATTTGTATCTCCTCTTTGGAGAGATGTCTACTCAAGTTCTTTGTACATTTTCTAATTGGGTTATTTACTTTTTGTTGCTGTTGAGATTTAGGAGTTCTTATATATTCTGGATATCAACCCTTACTAGATACATGACTTGCAAATATTTTCTCCCATTGTGTAGGTTGCCTTCACACTGACTATAATCTTTGATGTGCAGAAGTTTTTTTTTTTATTAATATATAATGTATTATTTGTTTCAGGGGTATAGGTCTGTAATTCATCAGTCTTACACAATTCATAGCGCTCACCATAGCACATACTCTCCCCAATGTCCATCACCTAGCCACCCCATCCCTCCCATCCCCATCCACTCCAGCAACCCTTAATTTGTTTCCTGAGATTAAGAGTCTCTTATGGTTTGTCTCCCTCTCTGGTTTCATCTTGTTTCATTTTTCCCTCCCTTCCCCTATGATCCTCTGTCTTATTTCTCAAATTCCTCATATCAGTGAGATCATATGATAATTGTTCTTCTCTGACTGACTTATTTTGCTTAGCATAATACCCTCTAGTTCCATCCACATCATTGCAAATGCCAAGATTTCATTTTTTTGATGGTTGCATAATATTCCATTATATATATATATACCACATCTTCTTTATCCATTCATCTGTTGATAGACATCTAGGCTCTTTCCATAGTTTGGCTATTGTGGACATTGCTGCTATAAACATTGGGGTGCAGGTGCCCCTTTGGATCACTACATTTGTATCATTGGGGTAAATACCCAGCTGTGCAGTTGCTGGGTGGTAGAGTAGCTCTGTTTTCAACTTTTTGAGGAATCTCCATACTGTTTTCCAGATTGGCTGCACCAGCTTGCATTCCCACCAACAGTTTAGGAGGGTTCCCCTTTCTCCGCATCCTCTCCAACATCTGTCGTTTCCTGACTTGTTAATTTTAGCCATTCTGACTGGTGTGAGGTGGTGTCTCATTGAGGTTTTGATTTGTATTTCCCTGATGCCAAGTGATACTGAGCACTTTTTCATGTGTCTGTTGTCCATTTGGATGTCTTCTTTGCAGAAATGTCTGTTCATGTCTTCTGCCTATTTCTTGATCAGATTATTTGTTCTCTGGGTGTTGAGTTTGATAAGTTCTTTATCGATTTTGGATACTAGTCCTTGATCTGATATGTCATGTGCAAATATCTTCTCCCATTCTGTCGGTTGTCTCTTGGTTTTGTTGACTGTTTCCTTTGCTGTGCAAAAGCTTTTTATCTTGATAAAGTCCCAATAGTTCATTTTTGCCCTTGCTTCCCTTGCCTTTGGTGATGTTTCTAGGAAGAAGTTGCTGCAGCTGAGGTCGAAGAGGTGATGTGCAGAAGTTTTTATGTTTGATGTGGTTCCATTAGTCTATTTTTGTTGTTGTTGTTTTCACCTGTGCTTTGGTGTCCTATTCAAAAAATCCTTGCCAAATCCAATGTAATGAAGGCTTTTCTCTGTGTGCTTCTGGAGTTTTATAGTTTTAGGTCTTACGTTTAGGTCTTTGATCCATTTTGAGCTAATTTTGAATACAGTGTAAGGTCATGATCCAACTTCATTCTTCTGCATGAGGATATACAGTCTTCCTAATGCCATTTGTTGAAGAGACTGTTCTTTCTCTCATTGGATGGTCTTGGCACCCTTGTGGAAAATCATTTAACTGTATATGTGAGGGTTTATTTCTGGACTCTCTATTCTATTCTACTGGTCTCTATGTCTGTCATTATGCCAGTATCACATTGTTTTGATTACTACAGCTTTGTATTAAGTCTTGCAATCAAGAAGTGTAAGATCTACAACTTTGTTCCTCTTTTTCAAGATTGTTCTGGCTATTCAGTGTCCTTTGAGAATCCACATGAATTTTATGATGGATTTTTCTGTTTCTTCCAAAACCCCATTGAGATTTTGATAGGGATTGCATTCAATCTTAGATCACTTTGAGTAGTATTGACATCATAGCAATATTAAGTCTTCCAATCCATAAACATGGGATGTCTTTCCATTTCTTTGTGTTTTCTTTAATTTCCTTCAGCAACATTTCTTAAATTCCTTCAGTTTTCAGTGTACAAGTCTTTCATCTCCATGATTAAGTTTATTCCTAGATATTTATTCTTCCTGATGCTATTGTAAATAAAATTGTTTTTTTTAATTTCCTTTTTGAATAATTCATTGTTAATGTATAGAAACACAACTGATTTTTGTGTATTGATTTTGTAACCTGCAACTTTGCTAAATTCATTTATTAGTTCTAACAGTATTTCTGTGAGATCTTTATAGGATTTTCTACATAAGCAGCTCATTTTGTCTTTAACAGAGATAATATTTTTTCCTTTCTATTTAGATGGTTTTTTTTCTTGCCTAATTGCCCTGGATAGGACTTCCAGAATTATGTTGAAAGAAGTGGCAAAAGCAGACACCCTCCTCTTATTCCTGATGTTAGAGGAAAAACTTTTAGTCTTTCACCATTGAATATGGTGTTAGCTGTGGGCTTTTCACATATGACCTTTGTTATGTTTAATTAGTTTTTTTCTATTCTTCATTTGTTGAGTGTTTTTATCATGAAAGATTTTGAGTTTTGTCAGATATTTTTATGGCTTAGTTGAGATAATCATGGTTTTGGATCTTCATTCTATTAATGTGATTGTATTAAATTGATTGATTTTTATATGTTGAACTATCCTTTCATTCCAGGAATAAATCCTGGAATCCTTGGTTATTGTCTATAAATGTGCTGTTGAATTCTATTTGCTGGTATTTTGTTGAGAATTTTTGCATTATTATCCATCAGGGATACAACATTGATAATAGTTTTCTTATCGTGTGTTGTCTTAATCTGGTTTTGGTATCAGGGTAATGTTGGTCTCACAGAATGAGTCTGGAATTGTTCTCTTCAGTTTTTGGAAGAGTTTGAGAAAGATTGGTGTGAATTTTTCTTTAAATATTTGGTAGAATTCACCAGTAAAGCCATCTGGTCCTGGGCTTCTTTTGTTGTTGTTAGGAGGTTTTTGATTACTGATTCAATTGCTTTACTAGTGAAAGGTATACTCAGACTTCCTATTTCTTCATGATTTAGTTTTGGTAGGTTGTGTGTTTCTAGAAATTTATCCATTTTTTCTAGGTAATCAAATTTGTTGACATATAATTGTTTATAGTATTCTCTTATAATTCTTGTATTTCTGTAAGATTGATTATAATGTCTCCTCTTTCATTGCTGATTTAGTTGAATCTCCTTTCTTTTTTACATAGTTAATTTAGCCAAAGTTTTATTTATTTGGTTTATCTTTTCAAAAATATAATTTTTGGTTTTATTGATTTTTCTCTACTGTTTTTCTATTCTTTATTTCTGTTCTAATCTTTATAATTTCCTTCTGCCAGTTAGTTTTAGGCTTAGTTCTCTTTTTTTCTAGTTCCTTAAGGTATAAAGTTAAGCTGTTAATTTAAAATCTTTTTTATTGTAAGCAATAACAGCTATATATATCCAGCCTAGCACTGTTTTCACTGCATCCCATAGTTTAAAATGTCATATTTTTATTTTCATTTGTTTCAAAATATTTTCTAATTTCTCTGATGATTTCTTTTTTGACTCATTTGTTGTTTAAAGATGTCTTGTTTAGGGATACCTGACTGGCTCAGTCAGAAGAGCATGTGACTCTTGCTTTCAGGGTTGTGAGTTTGAGCCTTACATTGTGTGTAGAGATTACTTCAAAATAAAATCTTAAAAAAAGTCTTATTTAATTTTCACATATTTGTAGATTTTCCAGTTTTCATTCTATTGATTTTTAGTCATGTTCCATTCTGATGAGAAAAGATACTTCATATGATTTCAATTTTGTTAAATTTATTAAGATTTCTTTTGTGGCATAACAAGCAGTCTGCCCTGGAGAATATTCCATGTATGCTTGAGAAGAGTATATTCTGCTGTTGGTGGGTCGAGTATTCTGTATATGTCTCTTAGATCCAATAGGTCTGAAATACTGTTCAAGTGCTCGGCTTATTGATTTTCTCTCTGGTTGTTTTGTTGTTTTTTAATTGTGAAGTTTACTTCTGTACAATTTATTTTATCATCTTCTCTAATTCCTTAATTTTTTCTGAGTAAATCTTTTTTCTTTCTTCTTTTGTCTTTCTTTCTTTCTTTCTTTTCTTTTTTGTGGGGATTCGGGGAAGGTATGGAGAGAGAATAATAGCATTACATAGACTGTTATAGAAACAAGAAAATGATTGGGCTATGGAATGGCACACTTAGCACCTTCCTTCAGAGCTTTCTGAGTAGTTGACTCAAATGTTCACCATCTGGCTAAAGCTGTACATATTATTCTCTAAAGTAGGAGGGCAGACACCTGAGATTCCCAGGTGAGTCCTGGGGCCAGAGAAATGGGGCAAGGATTCTATATAGCATAGACCTTCTGTGAGGCATAAGTACTTTAGCATTTGGTGGACAATCTGCATACCTTAAAGCAGTCTCCTCTGCTACAGGTGTTCATTTCTCCCTCTGTGGACCCATAACTTTTGCAATCATGGTTCCTTCATCAGATATTGTATTTACTGCCAGCACGTAGATATCCTCATTTGGGTTAATGAAATGAATTTAGATTCTATACTTGTGGATCCACATCTCATCTACAAATGTGAGTAAGAGGGAAAAAAAGAAGCATCGAAGTATAAAAAGGGAAAACTAATTCAAATAGAAGAGAATTAATATAGGAAAAAGAAGAAAATATTAAAATAGTTGTAATTAGTATGGAGATTTTATTTATTTATTTTTAGATACTCTCTACATCCAACATGGGGCTCTAACTCAGGACCCCAAGCTCAAGCGTCACATGCTTTTTCAGACTGAGCCAGCCAAGCACCCCTCATCATGGAGATTTTAAATAATAGCACATTTACCAGAAGAATTTGACAATCGGTAAAATAGGCAACACTGAAGAAATTCCTGGAAGTTAAACTTAATTTTCCATGTGTCACTTTTCATCTTTCACGTATTAAGCTGATTTTCTAAACCAGTGACTTAGATTTCAAAATGTGGTCCCTGGACCAACAACATTAGTAGCAACTGAGAACTTATTAGAAATGCAAATTCTTGAGCCCCAGCATAGAACTACTGAATTAGAAGTTCTGAGTATGGGGTCCAGTAGTCTGTTTTATTGAATCCTGCAGGTGATTCTGGTGTGTGCCTAAGTCTGAGACCCACAGCCTGACTGCATATTGGAATCATCTATGGAACTTTAAAGACTACTGGTGACTGGCTGCTACCCCAAGCAATTCTGACTTAATAGACTTGGGGTACAGCTTGGGCTTTAGGAGTTTTAAAAGCTCCCCAGGTGATTCTTTTTTTTTTTAAAGATTTTATTTATTTATTTGACAGAGAGACACAGCGAGAGAGGGAACACAAGCAGGGGGAGTGGGAGAGGGAGAAGCAGGCTTCCCGCGGAGCAGGGAGCCCGATGCGGGACTCGATCCCAGGACCTCCCCAGGTGATTCTAATGGTGCAGCTAAAGATGAGAACCAACGATCTATACCTATTGGGCTCAAACAATTAGATCCCTTTCCAGATCTGGTTAAAGCAGTGGTTTCCAAACACATCTGCTCCTTGTAATCACTTGGCAAACTTCACAGACAACTGACATAGTAGAACAGTCCAGAGATGGTGAGTTAATTGGGGTGTGGCCTGAGCTTTAGCAAACAAAAATCAGGTGATTCTAATGTGCAGACAAGTTTGGGAAACAGTGGGTTAAAGACTAAATTCCCAGTTCCAAAAGCTAAATTCCTAGATTTAAAGTAGACACTAAATTTATGACCTTTATGAAAACTAATTATATATAATTACATATACGTATAACTGAACTAAGATTTAACTGCCTCCCAACAACCCTAAACAAAATGGAGATTAAAAAAAAAAAAAAAAGATGATTCGTAGCCTAAGGTAAGGTAAAGGGAGCAGTGCTTCTCAACCTTGGCAGCACATTAAAATCTCATGGGAACTTTTAAAACTTCTAATACCTAGGCCTCACCTCACACCAATTAAATCCAATTAAATCCAAACCTCTGGGTGTAACTGGGTATCAGTATTGTTTAAATTAAATCAGAACATTGCAGAGTAATCAAAGTTTCAGTATTATTTAAATCTCCTCAGAAGGTTCCACAGGGCACCTGAGGTTGAGAACCATGGGTTAGAGTGTAGCATCACTTCAGGAAAGATTTATTCATCCCAGTTTTCTTACAGATCACAGAGGAGCTGGGCTTATCTTGTGTGCTCAGGGAAGGAATGACAATGTCATGATGCTGGCACCAGTATAGGACTTTTTCTGAATATGTGTCTAGCCAGTATATTTTTGGCTTTTATTGTGAGTTATTTGGCATTTGGTGGCTGGATACTACCTACACAAGTCACCAACAATTTTTCAGTATTATATTACTACTAAAAGTAAAACATCTGAGCCCCATTCAAACTGTTGCAGTAGAACGAAGTTGCAATAATTTATGTTAGTGCAGTGGTTTTCCGCCAACGGTGATTCTGTCCCCCAGAGGATGTATTACAATGTCTGGAGACATTGGTTTTCACCACTGTTGGAGGAGGGGGAGACTTCCACTGGCTAGTTAGTAAAGGCCAGGGAAGCTTCAAAAAATCCTATAATGCACAGGACAGCTCTCCACACCAACAAAGAATTATCTAGTCTTAAAATGTCGATAGTGCTGAGGCTGGGAACCCCTGCTTTTGTGGAAAGCCTATAGGCTTCAACTATTTCAGGGCAAAATGTAGACCAAATATAGAAAGAACATTATGAAGAAGAATTTGCTTGGGGGAGGGTCCGGAAAGTTTCCCAGAACTTCTTGATAGAAGCGAATACTCTGAAGACTATATCTTGTTCTTAAGGAAAAAACCACATCCATATACTGGTTTTGAACTGACAAATAATTATTATCACAATAGCTTTTTAAGGTTTGCTCTTGTGTTTCTCATAAATTCAAACTTATAATATTATCAAATATATTTTAAAGATTGAACGCCATCGCCAATATTTAGACCAACCAACAAATCACCTAGAGTATTTCTTGCATCCATGCTTTAGTTCCTTCAGCCCTGAGTGCCCTTTGCTTTCTTCTGTCCAGGCTAGCCTAAATACATTTTGAAGTAACCATTGAGGAGTTAAATCCTCCAGAAACCCTTCCTGGCCTAGGACCCTGAGAAGAGGTATTTCTCCATGTTCTCAGAATACTCTGTGCACATTTGTATCATAGTACTCACATAAATATATTTTTAAGATTTTATTTTTAAGTAATCTCTACACCCAACATGGGGCTAAACTCATAATCCCGAGATCAAGTGTCACATGCTCTACCAACTGAGCCAGCCAGATGCCCCTCATATAAATACTTTAAACTATGCATCTGACTCCTCCAATAAATTGTGTTTCTTGAAGGTAGAGTATTTGTTCTCCAGCTCCAGGATCTGGCAAAACCTCTGGCACATTGTATGTACTCAAATTTTTGTTAAATGAACAAATGAATGATGATATATTTGCTGATGATATATTTGTTGTTCCTTATGCAATACTAGGAAAACAATTGTTTTGGATTAACTTATGTAGGTAATGGATCTATCATATCAAAAACAGTTTTGAAGTTCACTCAAACACAAAAGTCCACATTTATATTTAGACTCAATTATGGGTTTTGCTTCCTGCCTCTCCTAGTCACTTTCAACCCTCATTTTTTAGAGTTCAAGGTCACTGAGCACAAATAATAAGTTGTTTCTCTTCCCCATATAAAATACTGTAAAAACCCAACCTAAACGGATTAGCAAAAAGCCATGGATTCCATGTTTAGTTTTTTTCCAGGCTCATTTTTAAAAAAAAATTCTTTATGGAAATGCATTTTGATTGTCTAAAAATATTGGTCCAAAAAAAATAAAAGAGGAGCTTGAAACTTTGAGCTTCTGAGATATGTTTTCCAGCTCTTTCTAACTGTATCTTTCCAGGTCCCAGTTCTAGGTACTCGTAAGATATTTTTAATCATTTGTGCCTAGTCGTTTTGATTAAACAAATTGGGGGGAAAAAAAAGAAAGAAAGTTTGCCCTTCCAGAAAGGGCTACAGGAAGTATGTCATTAACATTTTTCTAACGCCAAATTTATTCATCAACTTAATTGCTGAGATTTAATTGTTCTCATGAGGTTTCACAGTGACTGCTTCATTGACCATCTTGTTCTACAAAGACAATATATGTACAGACTCTGAAATTCTATATGATTGCTGGGAAAATATCAGCATTTAGTTGATAGAGAAAGCAGCTATATCTAGTTCAAAGTATGTATTTGTGAGGTTTGTGGAGCATAGTGATGCAAATCAAAGAACACTTCCCTTTCCATCTGTACCTGACAGCTGAAGGTCTCAGCGCACATGTAAGGCATATCAGGGTGAGCAGCTAGTCAACAAACCTCTAATAAAACCTTCTTTCCCTTCACTTATATTTAACAAAAATAGAAAAGCCATTGAAACACAGACTAAAGAAAAAACAAGACTATAAACTTCAAGTTTGACTCACTAAGGACTTTTTATGTCTTCCTTGGTGCTGAATTTCAATTGTTTATGTACTTTTGCTGCATTTCTGTGACTTCTCTTTCTGTTCCCCCAAGATAATTTTGTATTGAGGAAGAGGCTGGAATGGAGGTTTTTGTTCTGGAGCTAAGAGACTGGATTCCTATATACGTACCTTCACTTTGCTACTGACTTGTACCGTACAATTAACATCTGCATAGCATTCTAGTCTTTGTATTTCCCATAAATCATTGCCGGATATAGGTTAATCCTAAGTAAAAGATCCTTAAGTCTTATTTCATGTCATTACACCCACCACAATTATATTTGTGTGTGTGTGTATAAATATACAGATTTATGTGTATTTTTCCAGAAGCAAACTGTAATGGTTCTAGAAAACACTAATTGTGCAATGTGATGTCATAGGGAGAAAAATATAAGATACATTTTTCAAAGTTATATATATATATACACATATGCATGTGAGGGTGTGCTTACTGGATATAGAAAAGTGGGAAGCGTGAAGGCTTAGTTGAGAGTGACATTTGCCCACATGTTTTGGATGAGTGGCAAAGACACATAGGCATGAGGAAATGCATAAATATATATATATTTTAACCCCCTCCCCAGAATGGAGGTTAATCAGTTACCTATAAATTAGGTTGTTGAACTGGATCATGTAAATTTCTTATTTCTATAAGTTTTAGGATTCTATGAATGAGATTTTTTTTTTTAAAGTGATGCATATGCCCACCAAATTTTTCATCTGATGGTGAAAGCCGGAATCGCTCTTTGTGATCCTTCCAAGTGCATTCAGATTTTTTAAAACAGAAATTGGTACCTGGCCTATTTCATTTTTTCTGATCACTTGACAGCTCTTTCTTCAGATTCTCTATGAATCATCCTTTGAACCATTAGAAGTTGTGTTTAGAGGTTTAGTAAGGGAAAAATATTATAGGGAATGTTTCACAAAGGATAGGAAAATCTTGGTGATAACTGCTGTATCTCTTTCAAGGGGCAGTACCAACATTTTCTGCCAATTTTCTAATTTGCAACAAATCAGCTTACTTTAAAACACTTCATTACTTAAAATTATTTCAGAGATGTATATGCTGCATGAGGAGAATGACTTACCAGTTATTTTAACAGTTTCTTCTAACATGTAATGCATCCTGGCTACACAGTAGCAGTCAAGCAGTATTGTCTGTCCATGCAGAAATGTTAACGTCATGAAAGGAGGAGTCTTCAGTATATGGTTTTTTTTTTTCTGTAAAAGGAAATAATAGCTACTAGATGTACTACTTTAAATTATGATTCTCTATTCCAGCATATACACTTGGTTGGAGAAAACAGAGTCTATTCTAGTTAGTTTAAGCAGTAAGGGATTATTAAGAAAAACACTAGAAATGTAACAGAACTTTTGGAAGGAATGAGGGAATAGATTCTAGGTTCGGCTTACAGTAATAATTCCAATGATCACACTGCAGAACTGCCACTGCCCACATTAGAACCACAGTGCTTTTACTAAAGTCAGGCTTTTCCTTTGCAGAGCCCAGAACCACACTTTGTTCTATGACAGAAAACTGCCATAGCCACTCAATCTCAGATACTCTCCATCTCTGCCACTCCACACCTGGCCCTTTCCTCACATTTCTTGCTTCCAAATTAAACCTCATACAAGTACATCCACTTAGCACACAGGAGGAAAATGTAGATTTAAAAAATTCTACCTTGGAAAAGCTTACCAGGTAGGGGGCTAAAATATGTGAGAATGAGGTTCAGAAGCTTGGAGACAATGGGTGACAGATTTCTACTCTATGCACTCTTTAGTAAATAAACCCCTCAATGTTGTGGTGTGACCTTCATACTGGTTTACCATTATTGCAGTTCCAATTTGGAATCTAGGAGTCAGGATAAGAAACACTATGAAGGACATTTGGGTGGCTCAATCAGTTCAGCATCTGCCTTCGGCTCAGGTCATGATCTCAGGGTCCTGGGATCGAGTCCCACATCGGGCTCCCTGCTCAGCGGGGAGTCTGCTTCTCTCTCTGCCCCTCCCCCAACTTGTTTTCTCTCTCTCTCTCTCTCTTTCTCTCGCAAAAATTAATAAAATCTTATAAAAAATAAAGAAAAGAAACACCAGGAAGTTAACTGGCTGTCCAGCCTTGAAATATGCAACAAAAAATTCAGGACTTGGGGGCGGAGCAAGATGGCGGAGGAGTAGGAGACCTGGATTTCGTCTGGTCTCAGGAATTCAGCTGGATAGGGATCAAACCATTCTGAACACCTACAAACTCAACAGGAGATCGAAGAAAAGAATAGCAACAACTCTCTGAACAGAAAAGCGACCACTTTCTGGAAGGTAGGACGTGCGGAGAAGTGAATCCAAGGCGATATTCGGGAGGATAGATGGCGGGGGAGGGGCCTCCATCGGCCGCTTCTGGCAAGTGATAGAGCCGCCGAGCACAAAATCGGAACTTTTAGAAGTCGGCTCCGCTGTGGGACGTCGCTCCAGTGGCTAAGCGGGGGGTGGAACCCTCGCGGGACAGTGTGGTGTCGGGACCCTCGGGGTCACAGAAAGACCGGGGGTGCCTGAGTGCGGCAGAGCTCCCAGGTATCAGAGCAGGGAAGCCGGCTGCAGAGACGGAGCCAAGGCGCGGGCTCTCAGCTCGGGGGTGCCAGAAACCGTGATCTGCGGCACAGTCAGGCCACTGCTCCTCCAGCAGGGACCCAACAAGCGGCAGATCCGGGGAGACTCACCTTCTTCCCCCCGGAGGAGAGGTGCGGGAGCGCACCGCGGGGATCTGCTGGGTTTGGAGACTCCACCCAGGGTCGGGTGCCAGATAGAAAGGCGCGGTCACAGGCCGGGTGAGCGCGGAGTGTGGCTGGAGACCGGGGAGACGGGAGTGACTGATGGCTTTTCTCTGGGGGCTCACTGAGGAGTGGGGCCCCAAGTTCTCGGCTCCTCCAGGGCGGAGATTGGGAGGCCACCATTTTCACTCTCGGCCTCCAAAGCTGTACGGAAAGCTTGCAGGGAACAAAAGCTCCGGAGAGCAAACCCGAGCAGATTACTTAGCCTGGAGCCAGGCAAGGGCGGGGCATTCCACCTCCGGCAAAGACATTTGGGAACCACGGCAACAGGCCCCTCCCCCAGAAGATCAGCGAGAACCGAAGCCAAGACCAAGTTTACCCATCAATGAGAACAGCAGAACTCCAGCGCTAGGGGAATAATGCACATAGAATCCATTGCTTTTTTTTACCATGATTCTTTAGTCTTTCAAAGTTAATTTTTTTTAACTGTCTTTTTTTTTTTTGAGTTTTTCTTTTTCCCTTTTAAACCAACATCTTATCAACCCCTTTTTTAAAAAACATTTTTATTTTTCATTTTTAGAGTCATATTCTATCCCTTCATAGTAGTTACCTATATTTTTGGCATATATATATAAGTTGTTCTCTCTTTAAAATTTTGAGATAGTTTCTTCTAACAGATCAAAATATACCCTAAATCTCTACTGTATCGTTTTTTTCTACTCCCCTGCCTGATCACATTCTCTTCCTTTTTTTTTCTTTTTTTTTTAAATCCTATTCTTTCTTTTTTCAAACTTCTTATCACTTCCTTTTATAAAATTTTTAATAATTTTCATCTTTACAGTCATATTCCATCCCTTCATCATATCAACCCTTATTTTTGTACATATATAAGTTTTTCTTTCTTTAAAATTTTGGGAGGCACTTTCTTCTAACAGACCAAAATACACCCAAAATCTAGTGTGGGCCACTGATCTATGTACCAGCCTGATCATATTTGATCATATTCTGTTTTTTTTTTTGTTTTGTTCTGTTTTTGTTTGTTTTTATCTTTATCTTTTTCTTTTTCTTTTTTTCTCTCTTTCCCTTTCTTTTCCCCCTGCTTCAGGTATTTTCTGATTTGTTTAAAGTATATTTTCTGGGGACGTTGTTACCCTGTTAGCATTTTGTTCTCTCATTAATCTATTCTCCTCTGGACAAAATGACAAGACGGAAAAAATCACCTCAACAAAAAGAACAAGAGATAGTACCGACTGCCAGGGACCTACTCAGTACGGACATTAGTATGATGTCGGATCTAGAGTTCAGAATCATCACTTTAAAGATACTAGCTGGGCTTGAAAAAAGCATGGAAGTTATTAGAGAAACCCTTTCTGGAGAAATAAAAGAACTAAAATCAATCAAGTCAAAATAAAAAGGCTATTAATGAGGTGCAATCAAATATGGGGGCGCTAACTGCTAGGATAAATGAGGCAGAAGAGAGAATCAGTGAGATAGAAGACCAAATGATGGAAAATAAAGAAGCTGAGAAAAAGAGAGATAAACAACTACTGGATCGCGAGGGCAGAATTCGAGAGATAAGCAATACCATAAGACGAAACAACATTAGAATAATTCGGATACCAGAAGAAGAAGAAAGAGAGAGAGGGGCAGAAGGTATATTGGAGCAAATTATAGCAGAGAACTTCCCTAATTTGGGGAAAGAAACAGGCATCAAAATCCAAGAAGCACAGAGAACCCCTCTCAAAATCAATAAAAATAGGTCAACACCTCGACATCTAATAGTAAAACTTACAAGTCTCAGAGACAAAGAGAAAATCCTGAAAGCAGCTCGAGAGAAGAGATATGTAACCTACAATGGTAGAAACATTAGATTGGCAACAGACCTATCCACAGAGACCTGGCAGGCCAGAAAGGACTGGCAGGATATATTCAGAGCACTAAATGAGAAAAATATGCAGCCAAGAATACTATATCCAGCTAGGCTGTCATTGAAAATTGAAGGAGAGATAAAAAGCTTCCAGGACAAACAAAACTAAAGGAATTTGCAAACACGAAACCAGCCCTACAAGAAATATTGAAAGGGGTCCTCTAAGCAAAGAGAGAGCCTAAAAGCAACATAGACCAGAAAGGAACACCGACAATATACAGTAACGGTCACCTTACAGGCAATACAATGGCACTAAATTCATATCTTTCAATAGTTACCCTGCATGTAAATGGGCTATGCCCCAATCAAAAGACACAGGCTATCAGATTGGATTAAAAAACAAGACCCATCGATATGCTGTCTGCAAGAGACTCATTTTAGACCCAAAGACACCCCCAGATTGAAAGTGAGGGGGTGGAAAACCATTTACCATGCTAACGGACACCAAAAGAAAGCTGGGGTGGCAATCCTTATATCAAACAAATTAGATTTTAAACCAAAGACTGTAATAAGAGATGAGGAAGGACACTATATCCTACTTAAAGGGTCTATCCAACAAGAAGATCTAACAATTGTAAATATCTATGCCCCTAACATGGGAGCAGCCAATTATATAAGGCAATTAATAACAAAAGCAAAGAAACACATTGACAACAATACAATAATAGTGGGGGACTTTAACACCCCCCCTCACTAAAATGGACAGATCATCTAAGCAAAAGATCAACAAGGAAATAAAGACTTTAAATGACACACTGGACCAAATGGACTTCACAGACATATTCAGAACATTCCATCCCAATGCAACGGAATGCACATTCTTCTCTAGTGCCCATGGAACATTCTCCAGAATCGATCACATCCTAGGTCATAAATCAGGTCTCAACCAGTACCAAAAGATTGGGATCATTCCCTGCCTATTTTCAGACCACAATGCATTGAAACTAGAACTCAATCACAAGAGGAAAGTCGGAAAGAACTCAAATACATGGAGGCTAAAGAACATCCTACTAAAGAACGAATGGGTCAACCAGGAAATTAAAGAAGAATTAAAAAAATTCATGGAAACCAATGAAAATGAAAATACAACTATTCAAAATCTTTGGGATGCAGCAAAGGCAGTCCTAAGAGGAAAGTATATAGCAATACAAGCCTTTCTCAAGAAACAAGAAAGGTCTCAAGTACACAACCTAACCCTACAACTAAAGGAGCTGGAGAAAGAACAGCAAATAAAGCCTAAACCCAGCAGGAAAAGAGAAATAATAAAGATCAGAGCAGAAATCAATGAAATAGAAACTAAAAGAACAGTAGAACAGATCAACGAAACTAGGAGCTGGTTCTTTGAAAGAATTAACAAGATTGATAAACCCCTGGCCAGACTTATCAAAAAGAAAAGAGAAATGACCCAAATCAACAAAATCATGAATGAAAGAGGAGAGATCACAACCAACACCAAAGTAATACAAACAATTATAAGAACATATTATGAGCAACTCTATGCCAGCAAATTAGATAACCTGGAAGAAATGGATGCTTTCCTAGAGATGTACCAAAACTGAACCAGGAAGAAATAGAAAACCTGAACAGACCTATAACCACTAAGGAAATTGAAGCAGTCATCAGAAATCTCCCAACAAACAAAAGCCCAGGGCCAGATGGCTTCCCAGGGGAATTCTACCAAACATTTAAAGAAGAATTAATACCTATTCTTCTGAAACTGTTCCAAAAAATAGAAATGGAAGGAAAACTTCCAAACTCATTTTATGAGGCCAGCATTACCTTGATCCCAAAACCAGACAAAGACCCCATCAAAAAGGAGAATTACAGACCAGTATCCCTGATGAACATGGATGCAAAAATTCTCACCAAAATACTAGCCAATAGGATCCAAAAGTACATTAAAAGGATTATTCACCATGACCAAGTCGGATTTATCCCTGGGCTGCAAGCTTGGTTCAACATCTGCAAATCAATCAACGTGATACAATACATTAACAAAAGAAAGAACAAGAATCATATGATTCTTTCAATAGATGCAGAAAAAGCATTTGACAAAGTACAGCATCCTTTCTTGATCAAACCTCTTCAGAGTATAGGGATAGAGGGTACATACCTCAATATCATAAAAGCCATCTATGAAAAACCTACAGCAAATATCATTCTCAATGGGGAAAAACTGAGAGCTTTCCCCCTAAGGTCAGGAACGCGGCAGGGATGTCCACTATCACCACTGCTATTCAACATAGTATTAGAAGTCGTAGCCACAGCAATCAGACAACAAAAAGAAATCAAAGGCATCCAAATCGGCAAAGAAGTCAAACTCTCACTCTTTGCAGATGATATGATACTTTATGTGGAAAACCCCAAAGACTCCACCCCAAAACTGCTAGAACTCATACAGGAATTCAGTAAAGTGGCAGGATATAAAATCAATGCACAGAAATCAGTGGCATTCCTACACACCAACAACAAGACAGAAGAAAGAGAAATTAAGGAGTCGATCCCATTTACAATTGCACTCAAAACCATAAGATACCTAGGAATAAATCTAACCAAAGAGGCAAAGGATCTGTACTGAAAAAACTATAAAATACTCATGGAAGAAATTGAGGAAGACACAAAGAAATGGAAAAACATTCCATGCTCATGGATTGGAAGAACAAATATTATGAAGATATCAATGTTACCTAGAGCAATCTACACATTCAATGCAATCCCCATCAAAATACTATCCACTTTTTTCAAAGAAATGGAACAAATAATCCTAAAATTTGTGTGGAACCAGAAAAGACCCCGCATAGCCAGAGGAATGTTGAAAAAGAAAAGCAAAGCTGGCGGCATCACAATTCCGGACTTGCAGCTCTATTACAAAGCTGTCATCATCAAGACAGTATGGTACTGGCACAAAAACAGACACACAGGTCAATGGAACAGAAGAGAGAGCTCAGAAATGGACCCTCAACTCTATGGTCAACTAATCTTTGACAAAGCAGGAAAGAATGTCCAATAGAAAAAAGACAGTCTCTTCAACAAATGGTGTTGGGAAAATTGGACAGCCACATGCAGAAGAATGAAACTGGACCACTTCCTTACACCACACACAAAAATAGACTCCAAATGGTTGAAAGACCTAAATGTGAGACAGGAGTCCATCAAAATCCTAAAGGAGAACACAGGCAGCAACCTCTTCGACCTCAGCCGCAGCAACTTCTTCCTAGAAACATCGCCAAAGGCAAGGGAAGCAAGGGCAAAAATGAACTATTGGGACTTCATCAAGATAAAAAGCTTTTGCAAAGCAAAGGAAACAGTCAACAAAACCAAAAGACAACCGACAGAATGGGAGAAGATACTTGCAAATGACATATCAGATAAAGGGCTAGTATCCAAAATCTATAAAGAACTCATTAAACTCAACACCCAAAGAACAAAGAATCCAATCAAGAAATGGGCAGAAGACATGAACAGATATTTTTCCAAAGAAGACATCCAAATGGCCAACAGACACATGAAAAAGTGCTCAGCATCGTTCGGCATCAGGGAAATCCAAATCAAAACCTCAATGAGATACCACCTCACACCAGTCAGAATGGCTAAAATTTACAAATCAGGAAATGACAGATGTTGGCGAGGATGTGGAGAAAGGGGAACCCTCCTAAACTGTTGGTGGGAATGAAAGCTGGTGCAGCCACTCTGGAAAACAGTGTGGAGGTTCCTCAAAAAGTTGAAAATAGAGCTACCATATGATCCAGCAATTGCGCTACTGGGTATTTACCCCAAAGATACAAATGTAGGGATCCGAAGGGGTACGTGCACCCCGATGTTTATAGCAGCAATGTCCACAATAGCCAAACTGTGGAAAGAGCCAAGATGTCCATCGACAGATGAATGGATAAAGAAGAGGTGGTATATATATACAATGGAATATTATGCAGCCATCAAAAGGAATGAGATCTTGCCATTTGCAATGACGTGGTTGGAACTGGAGGGTATTATGCTGAGCAAAATAAGTCAAACAGAGAAAGATATGTATCATATGACCTCACTGATACGAGGAATTCTTAATCTCAGGAAACAAACTGAGGGTTGCTGGAGTGGGGGGGTGGGATGGGAGGGATGGGGTGACTGGGTGATAGACACTGGGGAGGGTATGTGCTCTGGTAAGCGCTGTGAATTGTGCAAGACTGTTGAATCTCAGATCTGTACCTCTGAAACAAATAATGCAATATAGGTTAAGAAAAAAAAAAGAAGAAGAAGAAGATAGCAGGAGGGGAAGAATCAAGGGGGGGAAATCGGAGGGGGAGACGAACCATGAGAGACGATGGACTCTGAAAAACAAACTGAGGGTTCTAGAAGGGAGGGGGGTGGGAGGATGGGTTAGCCTGGTGATGGGTATTAAAGAGGGCACGTTCTGCATGGAGCACTGGGTGTTATACACAAACAAAGAATCATGGAACACTACATCAAAAACTAATGATGTAATGTATGGTGATTAACAAAACAATAAAAAAAATTAAAAAAAATTTCAGGACTTGTTGGCTGCACTGTGCTTGATTATCTAACTTAGCAAATATTTAAGCTTCCTTGATAAGGCATCAAATTCCATGTCAGTACAGAAAGCCTGATTTATCATTTCAGGACCATGTTTTTAAAGATTTTATTTATTTATTTATTTATTTGAGGGGGAGGAGGGGCTGAAGGAGAAGGAGAGAATCTCAAGCAGACTCCATACTGAGTGTGCAGCCTGACATGGGGCTCGATCTCAGACCATGAGATCATGACCTGAGCCAAAACCAAGAGTTGGACGCTTAACCAATGAGCCACCCAGGTGCTCCTCATTTCAGGAACATTTTAACAAAAATTATTTCTGCATTGCAAATGAATGATTAGGCCATGAAGTCTAGATCGAGCCAATAGAAATTCAAAGTTTGCAGTTCACATGGTTTTTGGACTGTTGACATTTCCAATTTACTTTTAAACAGTTGTCTAGAGAGAGCACATGTTGGCATGATTAAATCAGAATGACCTCCCCATAAACACAGTCTTAATTTTCATTAGGTAATGGCTAGCTCGATGTTTTCTCAAAACCTAGGCAGCTCCTTCTATATGGATATGGAAGAAATTCAGAGTAAGATGAATGTGAGAAAAATATAAATACAATATATAAATACATAAAAATAATGTACATAACATCTAAATATATACAAGTAAACAAAGGAAGTAATAATATAAGAATACAGACTAAAGCATTGGATCTAAAGTAAAATTTATTTTTATACTTCACAAATGAAAAATATCATCTATATATGCACTTTTTGTCGTGTGAAAAGGATTATAAGGGAATATTTGAGGACCTAACTCAATTTTCTTAAAGATGTATTTATTTATTGCGGGGGCAGAGGGAGAGAGAGAATCTCAAGCAGACTCCGTGCTGAGCGCAGAACCTGACTCGGGCTCAATCTCACGACACTTGAGATCATGACCTGAGTTGAAATCAAGAGTTGGACGCTTAACCGACTGAACCACCCAGGCGCCCCAAGGACCTAACTCAATTTTAACAGCTTTCTTTCCTTTGGACCAAGTATGTGTGGTAAACATTTCATGCAAATAACAGCATGTGCTCAAGGTTCAGGCAAGCACATAATTGCTTAATGAAAACAATTAGTAGCATTAGAAAACACTTATCTTGATGTTTTCTTTCTCCATGCCCATGAATGGATCTATGTGAGAAACAGTCACATGCATTTACAGTTATTTTAATAGACCTTTCACAATTTATGTCCCTCAAAATATTTTCTAGGGCTTAGTTCATCTTTATCCCAAGGAAAATCTTCTCTATGTTAAATCTGTTTACTTTCATGCCAATCTCTCCCCTTTCCATGTTCC
The DNA here is from genome assembly GCF_004348235.1 of Phoca vitulina. Taxonomy (NCBI): domain Eukaryota; kingdom Metazoa; phylum Chordata; class Mammalia; order Carnivora; family Phocidae; genus Phoca; species Phoca vitulina. The sequence goes on along the minus strand of NW_022589713.1, from coordinate 10,332,819 downwards.
CCAGGGCTATAACCACTTCGTATCTTTTGTTCTTTGTTGTTGCTTCTGCCCAATCTCTCTGTGTACTGCTCTCTGATTCTTGGTTTTGCTCTATTTGTTTATGTTCCTTTTAAATAACTTTTACAAGGTTTTTCTGGTATATACTAGGTAGCCTATATAAACACAAAAAACTGTCACCAAATGGGCTGATAAGTGGCAGTGACAGCAGAGAAAGCATTATCCAGGCAATGCTGGGATGTTGGTCCCTACTTGGCTACAATGGGCATGCCCTCATGGGTTGGGACATTTGACTTGAAGGGTTGTTAAGAGAGTAAGTTTTTAAGCCTAAATTTTAGACTATCATCTAATAACACTGAAGGGGAAAAAAAAGGAAGAAAACTTTGATATCTAAAAATGTTTTCAGGGCAGGGAAATGACAGAGACCTTTACCAAATCAAACACGTACAATCTCACATTCACTTTAAAGGAAAGAGTAGAAGGCGAAAGAGGTGGTAGAATGCAATACATAGAGTGAAGGTTGTTTTTCAGCTAGGAAAAGAATGTTCCTACTCTCTAAGGACAATTCCATTTTTTAATCAGTTATATTTCCTTATTTACAAGACTAGGTGCTTAGTGAACAAAATGGTGTTTCTTGATTGGTTGATTTTTGTTGGGATGGTTTCTGGCTGTTTAGCTCATCTGGCAAAGAATATGCTACTACTGTTAGCTCCAGAGGGTTTTCCCAAAAGTTTCATGAGCAAGAGAGAGCAAGAGAAAAAAAAGAGAGAGAGAGCCAGGGCAGTGAGAGGCAGAGAAACAGTGAGAGTGAGAGACTGTGTGTGTGGCGGGGTGGGGGCACTTATGTATGAATTTGGCCAGGTGTTGAGTTTGCAAAGGCAAATAAGGCACGGCTGTTTTCAGGCCTTTTATTCTAGCAGGGACTCAATCTCATGGAAGGGAGTTATTTATTCTGTCTGAAGGATCAAGGAATTCTTCACAGAAGAATTGTTTTCTGAACATGGTTTTTAAAGCAGTGTTTTCAAAATGCAGTGCTTCTCAGTGGTTTCTTGCGGAACATTAGAAGAAGACATTTTGTGAGTGCTTCCCCGTCTTTCTTCCAGACCCTGAGTTATTCTAATGTGCAGCCTGGGTTGAAAATCATTGGTGCAGTGCCCATTATTTGTATCAGAAATACCTCGGTTCTTGGGGTCTCAAGGTGTGAAGCACTTGGAACAAGTACCCTAGGTGACACTTGTACACCTGAAGTTTGAAAAGTTTAAACGACTGCCAATATTTTACTAGGATGATTTGCGGGGGGTGGGAGAAAAGGGCCTCCTAGGGTGGGCTGGCAAGCCATGCAAATCCACACAGGTGTGAAGCAGGATGGAGGACGATGAATCTGGAGGGTAAAAGAAGGGAGTGTAGTATGCCGGCTAAAAAGCTTGACTCTTGCCATGCAGATGAGGAGAGCCATGGAGGGTTTTAAAGGTCCAAGTGATGTCTTCAGGGATGAATTTAGGAGGACCATTCTGGTGGGAGTGTGTGGGAAGGCCTGAAAAAAGGAAGGTCAGTGTGGAAGCTATTGAAAAAATCCAGGTGATGAACAGAAAGGATGAGAAAATGAAAGATCCTACATCCTTTAAAAGAACAATGCGCAGAATTTGGAGATGTACTGGGAAGAAGAAGAGTCTAGGAAGATTTCCGCATTTGTTTGCCTGTTTTTCTTTGAGTGACAGCAGCACCACCTGTGTTTTCTACTTGACATGTCATTAAAGGGAATGACACATACCCAATCCATGTTCTCTAGGAATGTTAAATAAAAATACATGAAAATGCAGAGAAATGCACCATGTTGGCAGGTAAAATGGAAACACTATTGATCAGTGAATGAACCTCCTTTAGGTGCTCACAAGAAATCTAGCTCACTTGGTGAAGTTTAGAATTCATAGTTGCATGCACTATCAACTAAATACAGTTTTGTAAATTCAGACGTAGTGTGGTAAGACTCAAAGGTGAAATCAGTTATTTTTCTGACCATTTCAGGCTTTCTTAAGCTGACTTAGAACTGGTGGAAACAGCTCTGATCTGGAACTGGACCTCCCATGGCTCTACCTGTTCTACCAGATTCTCTCTGGAGCTAGAACTACAGACAACTTTATTTTTGAGCGTTTTTGTTTGGTTGGATTATATTTCATAATTTAATAACAATATGTGAGAAATAACTAATAAAATTGTTTTGAGGAGTACTGTGAATTTAAAATATGAGAACACACATAATAATGTGCTTAATGAACTATAAAAATGAAAGGGTAGATTAATGTCCTGTGACACTTCAGCAAGTTAATTACAATAGAGTGAGAGGCAAAAGCTGATGTATTGTACTTAGCGCTGTGTGGGGAAGAAATTTTACAGATCCCTGGTTCATAGGTGATTGCTGGGGTGCTGCATCACAGAAAGAAACAAGGCAAGAGTGGGGAAATTAAAAATGAAGCAATTATGGAAAATGCATGTGTTGTTTTCCAATTCCAATCATTTATTTAAATATTTTAATGGCTTCCAAGTGATATGTATGGTTTGAAATAAAGTTACCTAGAAATGAATAAAGTCATTTTTTTTAGAGAGTTACAAGTAGAATGATAAAGTCACTGGAAATTGGAAAACTTCCATGGCCCCGACAAAATAAATCGTGCATGAAGGTAAATCAATACATAAAAGAATTAGCTCATTCATTACTTACTTAGTTAAATAAGACTCTTTTAATGAAAATAGCCGTGTCATCTTTTCTAATTATAAGAAAAAATCGTACTCATGACAAACTTTTTAGAAAATGGTGAAGAAAATAAAGATCTCCTACCCAGAGATAACTGCTCCTAATGTTTCTAGTTACGCATCCTCAGAAAATAGACTTGGAGGTTATCTGCCTTGAGCTGTTTGCATAACCTGATTTTTTTCTCTTAATACTGTGGTGTGTAAACTTTTTAATGTCAAGCTTTTTAAATGGTCGTAAACTCCCTATCATTGGACATTAAGTTCTTACCATTTTAAGAAATATAAACAAAACTGCAATAAGCACCCTTGTACATATACCCTCACACACTTATCTAATTAGTTTCTTAGGATAACTATCTAAGTTAATAACCTCAAATTATATCACTAAATTGATGTCTAGAAAGGTATCAGTGCACAATTCACACTCATATTGATACTAAAAATGTTAATGTTTAATTCCTAACCAATTTCATACCTGAAAAATATCTGCCTAAACAACTTGTCATATGTTTTTTGGACACTTATATATTCTTTTATGCATGACCCTGCTCATTACTACATTTTCTATTGGTTTATTGTTCATTTTAAATTTTTATGTAATTCAAACTATTAGTCTTTTCCTTAGTTGTTCCTACTTTAAATTATAAAAATAACTTTCTAAATATTCTTTTTATGTTCTCCTCTAGGATTTTGATGGATTTCTGTCTCACATTGAGGTCTTTCATCCATTTAGAGTTTATCTTTGTGTATGGTGTAAGAGAATGGTCGAGTTTCATTCTTCTGCATGTGGCTGTCCAGTTTTCCCAGCACCATTTATTGAAGAGACTGTCTTTTTTCCATTGGATATTTTTTCCTGCTTTGTCGAAGACTAGTTGACCATAGAGTTGAGGGTCCATATCTGGGCTCTCTATTCTGTTCCATTGATCTATGTGTCTGTTTTTGTGCCAGTGCCATACTGTCTTGGACATCACAGCTTTGTAATATAGCTTGAAATCAGGCAATGTGATGCCCTCAGCTTTGTTTTTCTTTTTCAACATTTTCTTGGCGATTTGGGGTCTTTTCTGATTCCATACAAATTTTAGGATTGTTTGTTCCAGCACTTTGAAAAATGTCATTGGTATTTTGATCGGGATGGTGTTGAAAGAATAGATTGCTTTGGGCAGCATACACATTTTAACAATGTTTATTCTTCCGATCCATGAGCATGGAGTGTTTTTCCATCGTTTTGTGTCTTCTTCAATTTCTTTCATAAGTGTGCTGTAGTTTCTAGAGAATAGATCCTTCATCTCTTTGGTTAGGTTTATTCCAAGGTATATTATGGTTTTTGGTGCTGTTGTAAATGGAATCGACTCCCTAATTTCTCTTTCTACAGTTTCATTGTTAGTGCATAGGAAAGCAACTGATTTCTGTGCATTGATTTTGTATCCTGCCACATTACTAAATTGCTGTATGAGTTCTAGTAACTTAGGGGTGGAGTCTTTTGGGTTTTCCACATAAAGTATCATGTCATCTGCGAAGAGAGAGAGTTTGACTTCTTCTTTGCCAACTTGAATACCTTTTATTTCTTTTTGTTGTCTGATTGCTGTTCCTAGGACTTCTAGCACTATGTTGAGCAATAGTGGTGAGAGTGGGCATTCTTGTCGTGTTCCTGATCTTAAGGGAAAGGCTCTCAGCTTTTCCCCACTGAGAATGATATTCACTGTGGGCCTTCATATACTTCAATGTGAGACAGGAATCCATCAAAATCCTAGAGGAGAACATAGGTAGTGACCTCTTTAACATAGGCCACAGCAACTTCTTTTAAGACACATCTCCAGAGGTAAGGGAAACAAAGGCAAAAATGAACTTTTGGGACTTCATCAAGATAAAAAGCTTCTGCACAGCAAAGGAAACAGTCAACAAAACAAAGAGGCAACCCACGGAATGGGAGAAGATATTTGCAAATGACACTACAGATAAAGGGCTGATATCCAAGATCTATAAAGAACTTCTCAAACTCAACACCCAAAAAACAAATAATCAAGTCGAAAAATGGGCAGAAGACATGAACAGACACTTCTCCAAAGAAGACATGCAAATGGCTAACAGACACATGAAAAAATGTTCATCATCATTAGCCATCAGGGAAGTTCAAATCCAAACCACATTGAGATACCACCTTACACCAGTTAGAATGGCAAAAATTGACAAGGCAAGAAACAACAAATGTTGGAGAGGTTATGGAGAAAGAGGAACCCTCTTACACTGTTGGTGGGAATGCAAGCTGATACAGCCACTTTGGAAAACAGTGTGGAGGTGCCTCAAAAAGTTAAAAATAGAGTTACCTATGACCCAGCAATTGCACTACTGGGCATTTACCCCAAAGATACAGATGTAGTGAAAAGAAGGGCCATATGCACCCCAATGTTCATAGCAGCAATGTCCACAAGAGCCAAACTGTGGAAAGAGCCAAGATGCCCTTCAATAGACGAATGGACAAAGAAGATGTGGTCCATATATACAATGGAATATTACTCAGCCATTAGAAAGGATGAATACCCAACTTTTGCGTCAATATGGATAGAATTGGAGGAGATTATGTGAAATAAGTGAAATAAGTCAAGCAGAGAAAGTCAATTATCATATGGTTTCACTTATTTGTGGAACATAAGGAATAGCATGGAGGACATTAGGAAAAGGAAGGGAAAAATGAAGGGGGAGGGGAATTAGAGGGGGAGACGAACCATGAGAGACTATGGACTCTGGGAAACAAACTGAGGGTTTTAGAGGGGAGGGGGTGGGGGGTTGGGTTAGCCCAGTAATGGGTATTAAGGAGGGCATGTATTGCATGGAGCAGTGGGTGTTATACGCAAACAATGAATCATGGAACACTACATCAAAAACTAATGACGTACTGTATGGTGACTAACATAAGATAATAAAAATAAATAAAATAAATAAATATTCTTTTAATTTTGTGATTATTTTCTTCCTGTTAAATCATTAATTTATTTCAGATTTTTGGCATTAATTCATTTGAGGGTTTTGGTATGAGGAAAGGATACAATATTTTTAAATCAAAATCAAATTGTTCCAATGCCATTTATTTTTTATATATTTTTTAAAGATTTTGTTTATTTATTTGAGAGAGAGAGAGAGTGAGTGAGAGAGCACAAGCCAGGGGGAGAGGGAGAAGCATACTCCCCACTGAGTAGGGAACCCAATGACCCTGGGATCACGACCTGAACCGAAGGCAGATGCTTAACCGACTGAGCCACCGAGGCATCCCTCAATGCCATTTATTCTTTAATCCATCTTTCTCCCCTCATCCCTTGGCCCCATAAGAAAAATGTCAATTTTATTATATATTAAATTCTCATAATATATGTAAATCTGTTTCTGGAATCTTTAGTGTATTCCATCATTTTGGTTTTTTTCCCCATTTCTTTCCCAAGAACAATTTGATTGTATTTTTATAATAGGTTTCTAATGTCTGGTAGAGCAAATCTTTCTTATTTTTATCTTAAAATATTTTTCTGGTTATAGTCACACATTTATTATTTTAATTAACTTTAAAATAATTGGGTGCCTTTTCTTCCAGTTTAATTGGGGTATTAATTAGTATTCATTATATTGATCAGTTAGTTTTTAGAAAATTTATATCTGTATGACACAGAGGGTTACCATCCAAGAATATTGCATGTGACTCTGTACTTTGAGACAGTTTTTAACTCTTTAGTTGAGTTTTTAAAATTTTCTTTACATGATTACCACCTCTTTCTTGTTTATTCCTGATAGGTTTATTCCTGTTTTATGGTTTCTGTGTCTGTTTTTTATCATATTTGCTGTTGTGGATGACTTTCTTTTCCTAATATATTTATGTAATAATTTTGTATACTTATTTTGGAATTAATTCTTTTACTGAATTCTTACTGTTTCTGAAGATTTTCCTGAATTTTTCTTGTATTATGTTACTTGTAAATTACACTATTTTCACCATATCCTTTCCATATTTACAGGTCTATTATGGGATAGGTCCTCTGAAGCAACATTCAAAATAGTAGTGAGTGGAGAGGCAAGTGGCTGGGCTCAGTCTGTAGAGCACACTACTGATCTCAGGGTTGTGAGTTCAAGCCCCACATTGGGTGTAGTGCTTACTTAAAAAAAAAAAAAAAAGAGTAACTGTACATAAATCCATTTGGTTTTAACTTATATAGGATTATCTGTTGTATTTTGCTGTTAGGCATAAAACTTGCTACAGGTATATACACACAGAGACGAATTTTAATAAATACCTTATTTGTAATCAATTGAGATGATTATGTGATTTTATTTTCTGTTATGAACATTTAAAATGGTGAAAGCTATACATATCCTATTCATTTGGCACCAATAGATAATTATGAAATTCCTGTTCATTCTGCAGAACAATTTTTTTTTTGTTGCTTGGTTGGTTGGTTATTTAAGTATGGTTGACACATAATGTTACATAAATTTCAGGTGTACAATATAGTGATTCCACAACTCTGTATGTTATGCTATGCTCACCTCAACTGTAGCTACCATTGCTGCACAACAATTATAATTATTTTTTATGCAATCTAGTAGTCTCCAAATTGTGGTGGTACATTCAGGTAACTGAGAGAAAAAATGTTAAAACTTCCATTTCAGTAATCCATGTCTTTTAAAGCAACTGCATAGTGTATTAGTAGAACATTGCATCTATACAAATTTTAAATAAACACATATCAGGTTCACACTACTCCAAGTTTTATCCTGTACTGGTCTCCTAGATAAGTGATATGATATGCTGGACTTTCATTATTTTTCCTGAACAAAGGAGAGTTATGCTACTTTTTTTTTTTTTTTTTTAAATAGGCTCCATACCCAGCATGGAACCCAACATTGGGCTTGAACTCATGATCCTGAGATCAAGACCTGAGATGACATCAAGAGTCTGATGCTCAACCAACTGAGCCACCCAGGCGCCCCTGTTATGCTACTTTCTGAGGTCAATCATCTCAAACTGTAATTGATTTTTAGTTAGAACTTTCTTTCTTCTTTCTTTCTTTGAGAGAGAGCACATGCACAAGTTGGGTGGGCAGGGAGAGGGAGAGAGACAATCTTAAGCAAGCTCTTTGCCCAGTGCAGAGCCCGAAGAGGGGCTTGATCTCCTGACCCTGAGATCATGACCTGAGCCAAAATCAAGAGTCAGTTGCTTAATCGACAACCACCCAGGTGCCCCAGAATTTCCTTTTTTCAATCACATTGATGCTGTAGTGTTTGGTTCATGAACATCTGTTCACAAAATTAAATTTCACATGGCCTATTATGAATAAAAAATGCTCTATGTTTCAATTTGGTGTTTTGCCATTGAATATTTTATAATATTAATACCGTACACATTGTTTTTAGTTTTCATATTTTCCTGTTGTATTTTTACCCATCCATTTTTGACATACTTTTATCTGTGCTCTACATTATGCTTAACAGAAAAACTCTAAAGATGAATTAATATACTATAACTAATGTTTTAAATATTGTTTCAGAAGAGTAATTCAATAATAGAACTTATACATCTAGAAAGGATAAGGCATAAGAAGTAGTATTTACAGATTTTATTATATGTAGAGTCTGTCTTTTTAAATTTCCTTAAGGTCCAGAGGCACGTTTTATAAACATGCATTCTATTTTTTGGAGTAAGTGTTCCAAAATGTCTTCTTGACTTTTCTTTCATCAATTACATTGCTTTTCTTCCCGTGAGTGATATTTTTCACTGGCTCTGTCAGTGTTTTGTTTCCTGCCTCTTACGGCAGTGGAGGAGCTCAGCATTAAGCCAGGATTCCTGTGAGTGGACCCTCCTTGAACCCTCTCCCAGTTAATCCAGTTGACCATGAGACCTTTAGCTGGAGGGTTGGACACAGTGTATTGCTTGTGTTCAGTTGTTCAACTATCCCCTGTGCTGAAGGATATTGAGGCGGGGGTGAGGCAGCTTGAGTATATAGCAGCAATACTTTATGGGTTCTCTGATCACTCTCCCTCTGTCCTTGGCCATGGATATATCTGCCAGCATCTTCCTGATCTCAGTAGTTTCACAGTCGTGAGAACATCTCAGCCCGACTAGAAGTGGTAGGTGAAAGACTGTGGCTCAAGTGCTTATGTTTGCTGCTTAAGTGAGGTTTTTGTTTCCCCCCAAAAATAGATATTGCCTTACACATGACTTCTTATAAAACCTTCTCTTTTAATGAGCTATATCTCAATTAGTTTATTTTTAACCTAAAAAAATGTTTGGAGGAAAGATCTTAGCCTTAAGGACCATACTCAATGGTAGAAAAATCTCACACGTAGGCTTGGCATTTATTTCCTGGTGGTATGCCAAATGTGGGCCATGTTTGAGCTTTATAATGGGCTAACATACAACTTTTTTTATTGATACAATTAAAATATTTTATAATGTTTTTTCCAAACTGTTCTACTTATATCAGGCTCTCACCGTCTCTTAAAATCTAAAATTATACAGTTCTTTCAAATACTCCAATGCTGAGACATTTTAAAGAAAACCAAAAATAGCAGTATGTCGTTCAATGTTTCAAAGAGCTTTTCAAATGAGATAAAACCTCAATCTAGTGTGGTCAGTAACAACCACTCTCTATAGAAATTAAATCTTAGTAAATATTTTATTAAAATAAAGCTACTCAACGGGTCACCTGGATGGCTCAGTTGGTTAAGCGTCAGACTCTTGATTTCAGCTCAGGTCATGATCTCCCAGTCAAGATTCTCTCCCTCTGCTCTTCCCTCCCCTCACCCCCTCTCTCAAATAAATGAATAAAACTTAAAAAAAAAATAAAGCTACTCACAATCCTAGTGTTCAATTTTCATGTAGCTACTAATGCCAGGGATCTGTATTTACCCTATTACATCTCAACTTTCATTTATATAAATATGAAGAATGTAAATTGTTTCACATTGTGAAACATTCTTCAGTCCCTGTGTGGGACTGTTACAAATACTGCAACTATTTGTGAGTACCTCAGGAACTAAGCATTAGAACAAGAAGAAGAACAAGAAAATAGATGGTTGGCACTATTGGGAAGCAAATCTTTATTGTACAAGATATATTATATCCATACTATCTGAAATGAAAATTTTTGCAAATTAATTAGTCTCTTTCCCTTCCCCAGTTGCTTTGGCTACAAAAATCCTCCTTGAACTTGATACTGCACCCATCCCTAAGGCACAACCTGCAATTCACCAAGACTTACAGATGCACTCAGCAAGAGCTGCAAACAAGAGTTCTGGGGCATCTGGGTGGCTCGGTTGGTTAAGCATTGGACTCTTGATTTCGGTTCAAGTCATGATCTCAGTGTCCTGAGATTGAGCCCTGTGTAGGCTCTGCGCTCAGCATGGAGTCTGCTTGATATTCTCTCTCTCCCTCTGCCCATGCCCACCACTGTGCTCTTTCTCTCTCTCTCTCTCAAAAAAAAAAAAAAAAATTTTAGATATATGCCAATGCTGAGCACTGAACTCTTTGTGACAGAGGGGCCTATGTGTGTAGTAATGAATTTGGTTTTGCATGTTTCAGATGGACAAGACACATGAGACTCTCTGAAGTGCCTGGCGTAGGGCAGGGATTCCTCTTTCTGAGTCTCTACTGCTCATTACTGAAGGGCAGCGCTAGGGATAAGGTGCCAGAGAGCCTTTCTGCTTTCCTCATGTGTCACTTCTGTCTCCTTGCCAGTCCCCATTCTTCAACCTAGCACCACTCAGAATTGCCTTACTTATTAATCTCCAGAGATTAAAAACAAAAAAAGCTACTTAAAACTCTATGTGCTCTATGATTCGCTTCAAATTTTGTTATATCTGGCACATATGCTTCAGAGGCTGTGTGTGTGTGTGTCTGATTATTGCCATTTTCGACTTTCATTAAGGATAGAATGTACTCTATTTTTAGTTCTTTTCACTCATCCTAGTATTTTTTGGAGAGAAGGGAGAGAAAAGCATGCAGTCTCTGCTGCCTGTCTTAAACATTCCTGATTACTTTTTAAATCTAGAAATATTTATGGCTGAATTCATAAAATTCATTGTATTCAGCATGAAAAGGCAGATTCAAGCACTTTAATTGGATTGTAAAAGTCACATAATAAAATTTAATAACAATGTATTTAGACCTTTCAGGTAACGTAAACTATTTAGGGCTCCTATGTCTGTTTGTATTTTAGATTATGTTCTAAAGCATATAAGTAATTATAATAAAATAATATAGGAATCAGAACTAGAAAGACTAACTAACTGGAAATGAAAGTGCATACCTTTTGTCTGACAGCTGCAAAGTCTTGCTCAGGCTCTGTTCAGATGTATTAATAGCACTGTTATGACTGAACACAATGGTGTCATCATGTACAGGATATTTCTTCAGGCTGGGGAGCAATAGTATAACAAGTGACATATTAACAAAGCACATTTGTTTCATTTTGATAGTGTTAATTAGTGCCTCTTCTATAATTATTTTCCTCTGGTCTGGTTTTCACCTCCCTTCCTTTTGCTGATAAATCCACTTGTCATTTAGGTGAGGTTAGCAAAGTGGGCCTCAACCTCAAGAACTGTACAGATGAGAAAATATATGTGCTTTGAGTTTAATGTCACAACATGTTGCTAGTTAAAGAAACCAAGACATAAGGAAAAGTAACATAAAGAAAAATAATACATTTATATTTATATCCAGTAGAGTCTTTGTAGACCATGAAACCAGGAGTTCAAACAAGATTCAGAAGAGTATATCTGTATATACATTACATTTCAATACAGAAAATATTATAACTTGCTTAATTGAAAACAGTTCTGAGAAAGCAGATAATTGAGTTCATGGAATTTTTACTCTGAAATTGATCCTTGTTTCAATATGTATTGGTTAGAAAGCCTTCTAAAATATTTATTGGCAGTTCCTTCTACCTTAGTAAATGGCAGGCAAGATTGGAGATTGAAGCGGAGATTGAAGATGATGCAATACCTTTGGGTCATTCTGTACACTAAACAATCTGGTCTTGAACTAGCATATTGATAGAGTAAAACTTCATCTAGGTGACTGTAGCATAAACTCCAGTAGTTAATATTTTGAAAAAATCCTGCCAGTTTTACTGTCATTTTTATTTTATTTTATTTTGTTTTATGTTATGTCATGTCCTGTCATTTTTTGGTGAGATTCTGGGGTAGACTGCTTGAATCTTCATTTGTCTACTAAGTGGTTTTGCTGAAGAATCTATTTTCTTTCGTGTACTTAAGAAAATCCCTGACATTTCTTCTCTCTCTCCTTCGTACAGTCAATTTTTCTCTCTCTACTAGGTCATTCCCAGTAATATGCAAACATGCTCTTATTTCCCTCACCTAAAAATATTTTCTTAAATTGAATTCTAGGTCAGCTGCTTCTCCAATTCTCTGAAATTTTCCCACAAAACTCCTTGAAATAATGGTACATACCTACTGCCTTTAATTCCTCTGCTGTTTCCCCAGTAGCCCTCTCCAGTTATGCTTTTGTGCCCACCACATCACCCAGACTTTGCATTTCAGGGTCACTCCCATGTTCTCAGTTTATAGTCATACCCTCTGCCCTCTTCTTACTAGGCCCTTCATTGACATTTACTTACTCCATTGATCATTTGTCCCTCCTTGGTATTCTTTTTTTCTCTTGGCTTTTAGCTCACCACACTTTCTTGGTTTCCAACCTACCTCAATGCTCATTCCTTCTCAATCTTCTCATGCTCAATTCTTCTCTTCTCTGATCCTCTTAATGTTGGAATTTTTTCCCTATCTACACTTATTGTCTTAATGACCTTATCTAAACTCAGGACTCTAAACATTATCTCTAAGTCAAGAACTCCCAAATGTGTATCTCCAGTCCAGACCATTCTCTTGAACTCCAGATGTGTATATCCAACCACCTGCTCAGCATCTCCACTCAGAAGTATAATAGATAACTCAAACTTAACATGTCCAAAACTGGACTGCTGGTCTTCCTACAAAAATCTACTCTACTTAGAGTGTCAGGGGACTGTAATGCCTTTGTTTTGGTTGCAAAACAAAGGTTGCTAGAGTGACCAACAATCCAAGTTTGCTGGGGACTGAGGGAATTCTCAGGACTTTGAGAAGGACTTTCACTGCAACAACTGAGAAAGTCCTGAGCAAACCAGAACAAGCAAACCCTATCAGTTGCTAGAGCCAAGAACCTTAGGGCCATCCTTGATCCTTTCCCTCACATTGCATCTCTAATTTATTAGAAAATCCTGTTGGTTCTACCTATAAACTAACGAGTTCATACCACCTCCATTGCTATTACCTGGTCAAGCCACTGCCCCTCACTTGCATTACTGAAATAGCCTCTTAACCTCTCTTCCTATCTCCGCCCTTCCTTCTCCTGTCATGCGTTGTCAACACAGCTGCCAGAGTAACCTTTTCAAAAATATAAGCCAGATCATAATATTCCTTATTCCCCAAACTCTGTAATCCCTTCCTGTTTCAGGGTGGAAGCCAAAATCTTTACAATGGCATCTGAAGCCTGCATGATCTAACTCCAGCGCCTGTTTTATACAGCACCCTCCCACTAGCCTGTCAATTACTTCAACTCCTACAATTCTTTTCCTTGTTCATTGTGTTTTTAGCCACATTAGTTTCCTTACTGTTCTTTTCTGCAGATAGGCTACTATCTTAGGGCTTTTTGCATTATCCATTCTTTCTGCTTAGAACACTCCCCAAGTATCTTCAGGATTAGCTCTTTCATTTGCTTTAAGTCTGCCTCAAATGTCACTATTGTCATGATGATCATACTATTAAAAATTCCACTATCTTCCATTCCAGATCTCTCTTCCTATGTTCTATTTGCTCCATATGCTTTTAACCTTTTAACATACTACATATTTTACATGTTTGTTATATTCATTTTTCATGGTCTATCTACTCTTGGTAGAATATAAGCTCCAGAAAAATAGGGTATTAAAAAAAAACAAAAACTCTTTCTTACCTAAGAAATACCAAGTGCCTAGAACAGTGCCTGCCATAGGAAGTTATCAATAGATATTGAATAATCAAATGTATTTATTTAACTTCACCTCGGTAAGTACCTTCTAAATTCCCCCTATACCCAGTAGTTCCATCCCAGATACCTATAGAGGGTTCCAAAGATGAATGAAACATTGAGGTACTTACCATCTATTTGCAGAGTTGAGATATAATGTAGTTATTATGGAGGTGATTAAATATTACAATGTGTGGTAATAGCTACAAGTCTTGTGACCATGAGAAAATCTGAGGTTTTTTTAATCTGGAAAATTAGTTATTTACTGTAGGGGTTACCTAGAGACCCTTCCAATTCTAAAATTATAATGCTTTATGTTTTTACAAATTATTAATATGAAGGAACTAAAAAATACAAATGGATGTAGCTAAACCAGGAGAAAGACCTGCACAAATCAACAGATGTATTGTGGGACAGCTGAGTGTGAAAAAGTGTTGTAGCACATACCACAAACCAAAGAGAAAGAGAACATTCATGACAAGTATTTCCAAGGAAAGAAAGAGACTACCTTGAGCTAAAACCTGAGTGGATGGATCTGAGAACAATGGAGGACACGGGACAAAGTTCTCACAGCCTCCAAGATAAAGGTCAGTGCAAGAAAATCTGTGTGTGAGCCTGGGAAAGAAAGTCTAGGCCTTGAGAATTAGTGAAGTATGTATGCAGTAACCCTCTCCCCAACCTCCTCTGACTTCCAGAAGGACAGAACTCACTCTGGGAAAACAGAAAAACAAACATGCATGATGCCAGAAACAAAACTGAGCAGGAATGACTGAGATAAATAGAGATCAAAGTATCAGATGGTGGGATGGGTTAGAAAGAAGGACACAGTTTCCAAAAGGTACTTTAATAGCAAGATATAACATCTAAAGCTGAAAGCACTGTCTAGGTCAGTGAGGCTTGTAGAGCATATGGGCTATATATAGCTCTAAGGGCTGAAAATCTTCCTGAGCAGACAGAGAGAAAGAGACCATATTTTCAGCCCTTTTGTTTACAACAGAAGAGTAAACCCTTAAGCCACATGTCTCAGTCCCTTCAGGCTGCTATAACAAGATACCATAGACTGTGTAGCCTATAAGCAACAGAAATTTATTTCTTACAGTTCTGGAAGGTGAAAGTCCAAGACTGGGGTGCTAGAATGGTCAGGTGAGGGTTCTCTCTCTGGTTCTAGCTGGCACTTTATTGCTGTGTCCTCATATAGTGGAAGATGCTAGGGATCTCTCTGGAGTCCCTCTTATAAGGCGCTAATCCCATCCATGAATTCAGCACCTCCCCAAAGCCTCACCTCCCAATACCATCATCTTTAGGGGTTAAGATTTCAATATATCAATTTAAGGGGGACACAAACATTTAGACCACAGCACCATAATATTGGGAAAGCTACACTATTGTCTACTCCCCTTCTAAGGAGCCTCTTTCTAATAGCCTAGGGAAATCTCTCTCTTTTAAAAATCTGGGGAAAAAATACAATCTAACTCCAATAAAAGTTATTGCAAATATAGTGATGTGTTCCAACAGAAAATGAGAACACATCAGGAAAAAACATGGTCTCTAAGGAGGTGGGAACTCTAACATAATATTTCCAAGTAGCATAATGAAAATGCTAGAAAGTTTGGAAGAATAGCACAATTAAGAAATTTTAAATCTCAGAAATTATGTGGCTAGATGATAGGAAGATATGAAGAAATTGGCAAATATCAAAAATGAATTGGAAAAGAAAAACAAAAATATTTAGAAATAAAACTAAAGTATGGGGTGCCTGGGTGGCCCAGTTGGTTAAGTGACTGACTCTTAATTTTGGCTCAGTTCATGATCTAGTGTTGTGAGATCAAGCCCTGCATTGGGCTCCCAGCTGGGTGAGAAGCCTGCTTAAGATTTTCTCTCTCCCTCTCCCTCTGTCCCTTCCCTTGCTCCCACACATGTGTGCATTCTCTCTCTCTAAAGAAAAAGAAAAAGAAAAAGAAGAAAGAAAGAAAGAAAGAAAGAAAGAAAGAAAGAAAGAAAGAGAGAGAGAAAGAGAGAAAGAAAGAAAGAGAGAAAGAAAGAAAGAAAACTAAAGTAAGCAGAAGACAGAAGTGAATAGACACCAAGAAGAATAAAGAATGCCATAAAGGAGGTAAGACAGCTAACAAATGAAAATAAAACAAAAAGATAAAGAAAGATAATAAAAGGATTTGAAAAACTGATGGAGAAAACCTGAAAAGTTAAATAACTAATTAATGGTTGTTCATAAAGATGGACACTAAAGTAATGGAACAGAAAAAAAAATATTTAAAACCATAGTTCAACAAAATTTTTCTAGAAAATGAAGAAGACTCTGTGTACATGGAACCAGAGCAGTCAAAACCATGACATAGCCTAATAAAACTATTAGACTTTAAAAATAAGGAAAAATTACTTTGGGAATTCCAGACCTACCCCCACCTCTGGCCCCCACCAACACACACACACACACACGTACAAATTGAGTAACAAATAAAGGAACGAAAAGGAAAGTAACATCAAATTTCTCAGCAGCAACATTTTAAACTACAAAACAATGAAGTAACATTGTTCAAGTACTCAAGAAAAAAAAAAAAAGTGACCTGAGGTTTTTATACCCAGCCAAACATCCTTTTGATATCTAGGCTACAAAGATTTATGAACATGCAATACTTGAAAGAATGTTATTCTGATAAAACCTTCCTGAGGAATCTACTACAGAAAGAGTTTCAGAAAAACATAATATCTGGAGCAGTTTCTTCATAAGGTCTGGGGGCTTGGCAGTAAGCAGTTACAGACTAAAAAGTGGAAATAAATATGACAAAATGCAATGTGAATACTACAGGCTCTGTTGTCAGAAAAATAATGCAACCAATTAAAAAATGGGAAGAGGAGGCAAAGAGTAAATAGAAAGTGGAATAAACTTGCTGATTGACTCACTGGTATTAAGAGTGAAAACATATTATTTAAAACTGATAAGAACTTGAAGCTTAAGCATATTTTGCTCAACAAACATCAACACAAAGATTATACTAATAAAGAAAAGAGGAAAAGAAGCAGTTACTTGCTGATATTAATAATGATAATAAAAACAAAGTTTCAGAAAAAAGTTGTGGTTAAAAGTGTTACAGAATGGTATCTCTATAAAATTAATCATTTAAAAAGTCCAAACCTTCTCAAATAGCAAAGGAACTAACAAAGAAAAAGAGAGCAAAGCAAACAGCTCATATAATGGCATACCTACATGTATACACAGTTATAAAACATAATACTCTATTATAGAGCTGAGACCAAACATATTAGTTGGATCCATGTATATTAATGGACTTAACTTACAGAATATAAGAAAAAGATTTTCAGATTGACTAACAGAGCAAAATTCAACTTTATGTTGTATGCAAAAGACATACCTAAAATAAAGTGAATTGAAAAGGCTAAAGATAAAAGTATGAGCAAAAATATGTCAAATAAAGGCAAGTAAGAAGAAAGCAGGGGCCATGATCTTGATCTAAAACAAGGTAGAATTCAGGCCAAGAAGAATTAATACAAAGTAGGACACTCTATAATGCTAAAGGCTACCATTCACAGTGAAGATATTAATATCTATTCACCAAATATCAGTACAGCTTTCATAGACCAGAAATGATAGGACATGAAAGGAGAAACAGACACATATTAAAAATAGGAAACTTTAGCACACTTTGCTCAGATCTAAATGCATCAAGGGGACAAAATGTTAGCAAGGACATAGAAGACCTGAAAACCATAAGACAGAGTCTTAGATATATAATAAGTACTTTTTCCTCATAGTACAGAATATGCCTTGTTTTCAATCATACATAAACATCTACTAAAATTAGCTATATATTAGGTTACAAATAACTCCAATAATACAAAAGCAAACATTATCAGACTACAATGCAATTAATCCTCAATTACTACTACTAATAATAAAGAGGCTCTTCCACCAGGAAATTTAAATAAGTTATATCAAAGGAAAAATACAAACCCAAATTTCTGTATTTCTAGAAAATAGTAATGAAGAAAGCATAATGTATTAGAATCTAATAAAAATAAGAATGTCATAAAAGAGCTAGTACAACATCTTGTGTTTGAGAAAGCTTTTCAGCCATAAAAGATTAGAGAGAGACATACTTGCAAATCACAGTGACCACAGTATGGAAAATGGATAGAGGGGAAACAGAATCTCAGAGACCAGGTAGCTGAGGTTAGAATGGTAGTAATGGACATGGAAAAAACTAGGCAGATGTCATATATATATTTTTTGAAGGCATAATCTGGAGAACTTGGGAAAGGACTAAATATAAATGTAATAGAGAATGAGGAGCAAGGAAGAGTCATGGGTTCATTGCATAGGAACTGAGTGGATGAAAGTGCCATTTAATGGGATAGAAAGAAGATTTTGGGTGTTGTGGAGGTGGAAAATAATTTACAAAATACGTTACAAAACAGATAATCCATCATAAGAGAAATTAAAATATTGATAAAACATGATTAAGTTTACCTTTAAAATATGATTAAGTTTAACTTTATTCTTCATCAAAGAAATATAAATTAAAATAAAGATATAATTTTAAACCTATCAAATTGACCAATTATTTTTTTAAAGATTTATTTATTTGTTTAAGAAAGAGAGCGCATGAGCAGGGGGAGGGGCAGAGGGAGAGGGAGAGAGAGAATCCTCAAGCAGACTCCTTGCAGAGCGTGGAGACCCTGAAACCGTGACCTGAGCCGAAATCAAGAGTTGGCTGCTTAACAGACTGAGCCACCCAGGTGGCCCTCAAATTGACATATTATTGATTACAGTGGTGAAATGAACACTTTGAAACCCTGTTAATGTTTTAAAACTTTTAACATTTCTGATTAGCAATAAGGAAGTATATGACCTATGACCTATAATTCAATTTCTAGGAATGTATTCTGAAGAACTAATTGGTTACTTGGACCAGTATCTATGTAAAAGAATGCCAATCATAGCCTTATATATAATAACAAAAATTGGAGTCAATCACTAATTTTCATGAAGTAAATTAACAAATGTTAAATTATTATACCAACATAAAATAAGCATCTATATAGTTATTATTAATTATGGTTTTGAAGGCATACTTCAAAAGGCATTTTTGGTTCACATCAATGGAGAGTTCTTTGAAGTTAGGAAGCTCTCTACACCAAGCCTCATTCTAAAAATACAGATAAAGTAAATTCACATAAAATAAGCAATGGAAATACATCATGGTAAAATACCAAAGTTACAAAAAGAAAAATAATCAGGAGTAGCATAACATTCCTAAAGACAGTGAAAACATGCCATAATGACACACTTTAAAAAATTAAAACTGTTACATACTATTTCAAAATAAGTTAAAAGTAATTAAGAAAATTATTCAAGACATAAAAGAACAAAAACAGGAATTAGAGAACTCAGAAATTAAATAATGTTAAGTGAGATTAGATGAGATTTATAGAGGGATTAGAATTATGGGTTCTCATGTGAAGACAGAGAGCTTACACTATGAATATTGCAGAACACACACATATAGACAGGACAAAAGACAAGAAAAAACATTATATAATGTTCCCGGTGGTTATCACTAAGTGGTAGAATTAAGGGTGATTTAAATGTTATCTTTTTTATCCATTTTTTATACCATAAATACACATTCTCTTCAAAAACCCCTTTTGTTGTGGGAAGGACCTCAGGTGCAGAAGATGGAAATAATAATGCTCCTCAATTCATGACATTATCAACCTTTGTCCACATGAGGCTTTTTTATTTTTTTATTTATGTGTTTTTTCCTCCTTCCTTCCATCCCTATTTCTATTCCTCTTCCTTCCATAAGTAACAATCCATACCACTTTGTTTATATGTCTTCTTATATATATATTTTTTTATTTTATGAGCATGCATTTTAGTTTATATCAGTGGAGAACTCTTTGAAGTTAGCAAGCTATTTGCACTAAGGTTTATTCTAAAAAATACAGGTAAAGTAAATCCAGATAAAAATATGCAGCAAAAGTATATCAAGGTAAAATACCACATAAAGTTACAACAGAAGAATGAAAAGGAGTAGCATAACATTTCTAAAGGCAAGGAAAACATGCTATAATAGCATACTTTAAAAAAATCAAAACTGTTACATAGTATTTCAAAATGAGTTAAAAGACATTTTAAAAAGATTCACGACATAAAAGGACAACAGACACATGAATTTGAAAACCTCAGAAATCAGTGACAGAAGTTAAGGGAAAATCTAAATATAAGGAAAAATTTTAGAAATGAACACTAAGCTAGTAGAAACTCAAGAGTAAATGAAACAATATCATGCCTTAGGACAATTACAAAGGTAAAGAGGATGAAAATTTTTGAAATCAGAAGGAAATGAAGATTAAAAATATTTTGAAAGAAAGAGACAAATCATGAAGGTGGGCAAAGTAGATCCAACATGTGAATATAGGATCCCTGAAGAACAAAACCAAAGCAAGGGAGCAGATGCAATATGAAGACCTATAACTCAATACATTGTTCTTGAAATAAACACACAGATTTGAAAACACATATTGAAAAAATACACTTTGTACCTGAGAATCTTAATCCAGAAAAGTCAACATCAAAACAAGTTGTAAAATTCCTGGACTTCAAGAAAAATAAAATATACCATGGGTATTTAAGCAAAATTATTCTATTTATAAGCGAAATAAAATTAGATTATCATCAGAACTTTTGACAGCAACTCTCTAATACCAAAGAAAATGAGTAATATATTTAAGATTTCAAGGAAAGAAAATGTAAACCAAAGACTTTTTTAATGTAGCAAAAATTATCTTCAAATATAGAGGACAGAGGCAAATGGTTATCAAAATGGCAGACCTCAGGGAATATTGGTACAGTGATCTTTCCTAAAACATCTATGAGACCAACTTTAGGCAATCAAAATTACTAGAGAGATATTTACATGAAAACTGGGATCAGCACTAAATACATAGTTCTTTATAATAGTAGAATTATAAAAGGATTAAAGAAGAGAGGTTGTAATATATGGTCAATATGACCTGACAATAGAGTTATATTACAAACCTAAAAAATGGGGGGAGAATGGGGAGAGTACATGCAAAATTTGTCTTAACTGTTCCATAATCATATTTTGTGGTAATAATCTATATTGTTACTCTGAGACCATTGTACGTATAAAGTGGTACAAAGCAAATGAATATAGAATATTCTCTCTTATATCCAGTATCCTTGTGAACCAGAATTTCCAGTGTGGAAGACAGGAGGTTTGGATGTTACACAGAAGAGGTGAAGTAAAAGCTCTCCAGTCCTGAATTAGCACTGGAACTTTCAAGGTATCTTATTGTTAAAAAGATGTGCATGTGATGTAAATATCCTCCCTATGGCCCCAAAAAAGCCTAGAAACAATGCCTGATGACTAATCTAGTACCAATGGATACCTAGGCCCCAGATATTAGTCTCTAAAGAGTGAAACATTTTCCTTATCAGTGTTTGTTATTGTTGACAAGAATTAGAATAATATGAACCTCAACTTCCTTCCTTTTCTTTCCCTTTCCTTCCTTCCTTCCTTCTTTCCTCCCTCCCTCCCTTCTTTCCCTTCCTTTCCTTTCTTTTTCCTTTCCTTTCTTTTTCCTTTCTTTTCTTTTCTTCCCTTCCCTTCTCTTTTCTTTTTTCTTTTCTTTTGCTTTGCTTTGCTTTGCTTTGCTTCCTACCATGAAGAAAGCTTGACAGAGTTTAAACAGCTTAGATTATAAAGAGGCAAATTACCTTTTCTTCTCTTTATGCTAGACAACTTTTGAAAAAATATCTGTCTTAAAAAAGTAACAAATAGAAAAATAACTCTTCAAAAAATTGGCAATTACTTTTTTAGCCTAAAATATCGACCACCAAAATTAAGGTGCTGGAAATAATATAAATAATATTCATTTAAAGATACAAAACAGGGGTGCCTGGTGGCTCTTTAGGTGAAGCATCTGCCTTCAGCTCAGGTCATGATCCCAGGGTCCTGGGATCGAGTCCTGCAAGGGGGTCCCTGCTCAGTGGGGAGTCTGCTTCTCCCTCTGGCTCTCCCTTGTGCTCCCTCTCTTGTTCACTCTCTCAAATAAATAAATAAAATCTTAAAAAAAATAAAATAAAGACACAAAATAGCATTGAAATAAATTATTTGGTAAAAGGAAAACTCATGGATAACCAAAATAAGGTTAACATAATAAAAAATGAGAAACATTGCTTTGGAAGAATTTTTTCTATAAAAATTATTCAAAAATGTGTTTTAGCTCTATCAAATTCTGGTTTTAGCACTCCAAAAAAAAATATTGTTGTCCTGTTCTAAAAGCTTTCTACAAGAATGAAAATGTTTTTCTGGCTTTTCAAGTGACCCCTTAACATGTGTTCGATTTTTCATTTTATTCTTTATTTCACACAGTTTCTAATTCCCTTCCCATATTCTTTTAGCTATCAACTGATTCCAGCTTTCAAGCCTTGCAGGCCTACTAATTATTGCCCACTGCATTTAAAAGCCACCATGGAATTGTCAGTATTACTGGAAATGTCCTTCTCTTGTATCATGCTACGTTCATTCCCTATAAGTCTAGAAATTGTGAAATTTTCCTTTTTCAATATCAGTATGCATAGCTAAAGAAATTAACTCATTTCCTAAAAAACATATAGATGAGAAATTTAGTTGTTTATTTTATGGAATAAGTCTTCAGGGGAGATTATCACCTTTTTTTAAAATAAATGTAAATTTAAATAATTACTACTACTACTACTACTACTACTACTAGGGTTTCAAAGCTATCCTATGGGTCTTATGGACATATATTAATAACTCCACATTTCCACTCTTCCATCTTCAGGACTGTCATTATCTATTGCATTCCACTGGAAAATAAGTTATCCTGTGTTATGAAGTCCAGATTTTTACTGGGGTCCCCTCAACAATTATTTCTGAGAATACCAGAAGAATGCATGAATGTTCCAAAGTCCATCCTGGTTGTCCCTTGTCCAGTCAACCAGTCACTTCACTTTGGATCACTCTTGCAACCACTATAGATAATCTTTCATTTCTTTACAATTGCTTCTCTGGGTTGTAAACAGGTGAAACTCCTCACTTTTCTAAAATACAACTAATAACAGAATATAACCATTTCCTGATATTGCACTGAAGTCTTGGTGACTAAAAAAAAAAAAGGAAATAATGTGGAGGGGGGAAAAAAAAAGCCCTTCAACTTAGCCACTGGCACCACAACTCCTGGAGACTGAGACGGAACTCTTTCTGAAAAGATCCCGTCTGTCTCCTTGACATTGTATCATCTGTCAACAGTCAGACTACCTTTCCCCAAACAAACTGCCTGTGCCCCTAAATAACTTCCCTGCAGTTTTCTCTACCTTAGTGAGAATGTATCAGTCATGAAATGAATTCTGCCCTTAACAGTAACCCCCCCAGATAACAGTGTGAGAGAACTCAGGAAGGAGATGTCCAGGACTGGGATAGAAGATCAAGACCCTACGGCTTCTTGGCCTTAAAGCATGGCCCCTCCCCAATGTTTCTAAGTTGGGTATTTGAACTCCAGTGATCATTTTTCTATTCCTTGTAGGAAAAAATCCACTCATTTGCTTGGATGAAGATTTCCTTTGATAGGACTACACAAGATGTCTGGTTACATCTCATCGGCCAGATCTTAAATGGCCCTTTTAGCTGCAGGACCATGTGCCTCCCTGAGTAAATTCGAAGTTCTGTTACTGAAGAAGAGGAAGAGGACTGCTCAGAGAAATCTCTGAAAAGAGAGGACAAAGTCAAAATCTGTTTCCTCTTTAGCTCAAGCCTCTGGACTACCTCATCATTATATACCCTGAAATGCAACCAGGGACCCCAGAGAAGAGAGATTTCTATATCATTTTGCAGAATTTTATAGCTCCTCATAGTCTCAAGCTTTCCATGCCATTGTAAGATCTTTATCTTTTCAATAGCTAAGGGTTTATTAAGAGTTTTGCCAAAAAAAAGATTCATATGTCCCAAAGATAAAGTCTTCTGTCCTCTTCCAAATTTAACAAGGTAAAAATGTTGGCAGCTTTCAAAATAGTATGTGGCTGTGTATATACACACAGGTGAATATGTGAGTGTGTGTGTGTGTGTGTGTGTCTGTGGGTATGCATCTATATAAGACAATGAAGATTTGCAAATGTTATAACTATTATTCCTTCTGGCTGGTGACATCATTTGTAGATTTTAAGATTTTTGTGTTTCTTAAATTTTCTGCAAAGGACTTTTTAAAATTATAATAAGAAACATAATATTTGCAAATCTATATATTGATGCTTAATACATAAGTGCCAGTGAAATATTTCTGTCTCAGAAGAAAAAAATTAACACATTTAAAATGCAATATCATCTAATGTATAAGTAACAACTGTAAATTGTAGGTTCCTGATAAACAAACGATCATAACTGTAAGTAACAGCAGGGTAGAATTCCTAAATTGTATTTAAAAGTAAAGATTTAGCCTCTTCAGTATGCTCATTTAATAAACTTGCAGTTTAGAAGCTTCTTAATTAAGTCTCTCTTGGGTGTACTGGGCTGTGTATACTGACAAAATATGGAATTCTCCTTTTCTATATTACATGTTGTTAATGCTAATATATATGCATTGCAGTGTCTTTGCAATTTATTTTCAATTTCTCTACATTTATATTTGTGTTTATTTTTGTCTTCTGTGAAAGCAACCATTTCCTTTAGAAGATAACATAAAAAAAATACATGTATATGTATGTACCTATGTATGCATATTTATGTGCATTATAATATATATAACTGTATATAAAATATATAAAATTTTAATATTTACATGTATATGAATGTTTGTGTGTGTGTGTATACTTTAATTTCCAATGTTTTCTTTCCGGGTGTTTAAAGCATCACTGAATCTCAATTGAACATGTTAGGCATGGAACAGCCATTGACATTTTCATTACAAATACTACTTGATTAATGGCTGAGAATATAACTTTATGGAAGCCATGGTGTATATGGTTATTTGTCTTCAGTCAAGTGTGACATTGGAAGCATTTAACAATCAGTGTGTCATGACCACTGACCAATCAAAATAGACACCCATTCAATCAGAACAAATTCCCAACACTTGCACATCCTTCAACTAAATTTCAAACTTTCTCCTAAAGTGTTTTGTTTATGGTACAAACCTGATATAGTTTCTGAGAAGTTGGAAGTTGTTTTTAACAGGAAAACACATATATCATGGAGTTTTTTCCCATTCCATTAGTGGATGAACCAAGGAAGAATAAATGCCCCACCTTTCTCTTCATATTCACTCACAGACTGCTCCTAGACATCAAAAACAGCCATGTAAGGAAAGGAGAAAAAGGAAGACCAGAAAATTTATAGTTTCCAAGGATACACAGCTGGTCCATGGCCAAACAATAATTAGAAAATGTTTTCTTTCTCTTACAGTTTTCTTTACTGATATTGAAGAACCTCAAAGGAGTAGGTTAGAGAATCATTCCTGGGGACAAATGGAGACCAAACTAGCAACTATGATCATGGTGATCTCTGAGCCGTCGCCTAAGGGGCCCTCGATCCTTTCCATCTTTTTAGTTTTCTTTTGTTCGTATTTTAAGCTTTTTAGAACTGTGGCCATCCTAGAAGAGAAATCAATGCTATGGATCTCCAAATCAATATTAATAGATATGTTAACTACAGAGTTTAATTTTTTCCCTCACTTAAAATTAACACATCGTTCTTAAAAATACTATAAAATATATCAGCATGTAAATAATAACTTTAATGTGTTTGTAGGTTTCTCCTGATTTCAAGTAATGAGAAAATTAGGCAAACTGGTTTAAACAAAGAAGAAAATTTATTGGAACACCTAATTGAAAAGTCTGGGAGAGTATTTGGTTTCACAAAGTAGCTTGATCTAGGGGCACAAAGCAATATTTCTTTCCATCCCTAACTCTGCTCTCTGCAGTGTTGGCTCCATTATCAGTTAGTTTCGATCCTCAGGATAGCAGTCCTCTTTGGTTTAAATCCCCCTAGGATGGATCTCTTTCAATAATCTCATCAAAAATATCAATGCATCTTTTTTGGCATTGATAGGACACCTGCTTAATCAGGAAAATACAGTGCTCTCTGATTGGTCAGGCCTGAGTCACAAGAGTGGCTGAGGACAGAGTAAAATCACAGTATGGTCAAATACAACGTATGAGTGAATGGGTAGCAAATGACAACACATTTCTGATCCCCATAGACTAAGAGACTCTACCACCCATAGTCTCTTACTCAAAGAGCCTTTACAGCATTCAAATGAGCAAGAGGAGAAGTAAACTCAGGAGCAAGGAACATAGAAATGGATAAATTATTTTAGCAAGTTTAAGAAACTACTTAAGGTAGACAGAATAATACCCCCCACCCCCAAAAAAATCTCCATGTCCTAAAACTAGAACTTGTAAATTTGTGACCTTACATTTAAAAGGAACTTTATAGATGTGATTAAATTAAAGGTCTTGAGATGGGAAGATTACACTGAATTATCTGGGTGGGCTCAATGTTATCACAAGGGTCCTTATAAAATGGAGGCAGGAGTTCAAAGAGAAGGAAGATTCTGTGTGGCAGACTTTGAGGATGGAGACAGGAGCCATGAACCAAGGGAAATGGGCAACCTCTAGAAGTTAGAAAAGACAAGGAAATAGATTGTTATCTGAAGCCTCTGGAAGGAACACAGCCTTGCCGACGACATCTTGATTTTAGACTTCTGACCTCCAGAACTATAAGAGAATAAATTAGTGTTGTCTTAAGGCACTAAGTTTATGGTAACTTATTACTGCAGCGATAGGAAACTGAGATAGTACTAAATGTAAAAACTAAGTTTGCTATAATCTGCAAGTCAAAACAAGACATCCAGTTAAATAGTTTTTTGGCTATCTGAAATTCAAATTTAACTGGGCATTCTATATTTTACCTGGCCAAAGTAGTAAAACAAACTTTTTGTGATGTTGAGTATTTTGTTTGCTTTATTTTTTTATGTTATTAAGAAAATAATGAAACAAGAATTTAAAAAACATTAATGAACAAATTAGAGGAGGTATTTGATGGGTAATTTTTTTCAAGTTTTTATTTCAATTCCAATTGGTTAATATACAATGTAATATTAGTTTCAGGTATACAATATAGTGATTCATCACCGGTGCTCATCACAACAAGTGCACTCCTTAATCCCCATCACCTATTTAACCCATCACCCTACACACCTCTCCTCTGGTAACCATCAGTTTGTTCTCTATAGTTAAGAGTCTGTTTCTTGGTTTGTCTCTCTCTCTCTCTCCCTTTTTTCCCCTTTGCTTGTTTGGTTTTTTTTTTCTTAGCTCTGCATATGAGTGAAATCATATGGTATTTGTCTTTCTCTGACTGACTTATTTCACTTAACATAATACCCTCTAGCTCCATCCACGTCATTGCAAATAGCAAGATTTCATTCTTTGTCATGGCTGAGTAACATTTCATTGTCTATATATACAACATCTTCTTTATCTATTCATCAACCGATGGACACTTTGGCTGCTTCCATAAGGTATTTGATGGGTAATTTAAGTAATGACATTAATATTGATAGAACTCTGCCATTGCTTCTGGTAAACTGTTAGTAGCTTTGGCAAAAGTAAATTTTTATGGGCTCAAGTGACTTTGTGTAGTGTGGAAGAGATCTTTCCAATTTATAGGAGAAAGACAGGAAAGTATTCCCTGAAATGATGCATATTCTGAAGAGTGAAATATGAGAAGGATTTAAACTTAACCATGAAGCAAGATACTTAGCCTTTCTTAGTCTTAGTTTCTTCATTTGTAAAACAGAAAGAAAAATAATACTTTAATTCTTCGTTCAGGTGGCCTGGGAATTAATGACATAATGGGTATAAAGTGTTTGAACTAGTATTGAGCAAATAATAATCAGTAAGCAAATGTTTAGCTGTTATTATCATGACATCTATCAGCAGACAGTGACACAATTATGTATATATACATGCAGTGACTTCTCTATTTGGGATACTGATAATTCCTTCTTTATTCTAACCAATTATGTTTAATTGATTTGTATGTAGACAATATAGGCAACTCTTCTTCTCCAACCTCACTCTTCCACACATTTCTTTTTGGATTTCCTTCTAAGTTCATGGTATATTTTAATGCCGCTTTCTATTCATCTAAAATTCACTTTTATTTCATCTAAAATTCATTTTTATTTCATTTTCCATTTCACCAATGAAAATCTAAGTTATGTATGCCCAGGACTGACTGCAGTGCAGTCAGCTATGTCCCTGAATTTTAATTTTCTTTGAGAGATATATTTTCTACTTTATTGATTAATAAGAATAAAGAGGTCTGGTCCAACTAATGTCAACGATCAAATGGTCATGTGTGATGAGCATGTAACCATTACTCATTTTAAGATAGAGAACTAATTTTGCAAACACTTTATTCTATTTCTGACATATATCTTAGTGGTGTCAATATGACAATTATTTTAAAGGTAAAATAATTTTATGATTTTGCCCAATATATTGCCAAAGAAAAAGATTAGTCATTTTTTTAAACTGGAATGATTAAGTTGATTAAGTATTGACATCATAAACTTAGCCTTTAGTTTTTGTTTCTCATAAATTTTTCTTTTCTTTTCTTTTTTTTAAGATTTTGTTTATTTGACAGAGAGAGAGAGAGAGCACAAGTAGGCAGAGGGAGAGGGAGAAGCAGGCTCCCCACTGAGCAAGGAGCCTGATGTGGTGCTCTATTCCAGGAACCTGGGATCATGACCTGAGCCACCCAGGCGCTCCTCTCATAAATTTTTCAATATTAGTTTTGAAAATTAAATTTATAAATTTAGTATAAGCAATATAGTATGCACTTCAAATCACATAATGTAATTTTTTATAACCTGGTAGGTTACTTCACTTTAACATTTTTCTTGGAGATTACTTATGTTCTGCACACCTATACTGACACCCAGCTTGGTGGAAACAAAATTACTTGCACTGAATGATCACAGAAACACAGCTTCTCATAATTTATTGCTATTTTAATAGCACTGTAAACTCTGCTATCAAATTTATTTATTTCTAGGAAATTAGTTAATTAATGTATCATTCTAAATTATCAGAACTGTAAATATTTGGAATGCATTCTTCCATCAATAAAATGTAGAGATCTTTATCTATTTGAGATTCATGTTAAAATAAAAAGGGAATTAAGAGTTGCTCCTTCTCCTTCACTTTGTAGGTAAAGAAAATGAGACTCAGGGAGATGAGGAAGTTTTAATTATTTGAGATATGACTTTTGGTGAGTAAGACTTAAGGAGACAGAATTTTGATCGACATTATTTCCATGTGGAATTGGCTTTTCAGCTCTTTGGATGATTAATTTTTTTTAAATAAATTTTGATGTGTTAAAATAGCCAAGTGTTGCTATTGTTATAGTTTCCGACCTCTCCCATGTATCATTCACATTCCATTTCTCCAATGCAGATGTAAAAACCAAGAGGTACTCTACAAGATATACATCAATGTTGTTATTCTTAGCCTCTGTTTTCCTTAAGTGTCTATGATACTTTCTTCCTTTTAAAAATAATTAGTACACAAAATTCAAAGGAAAAAAGATATAGCAATTGTATAGATTTTATATAGATTTTATAGTCAAACAAGAATATTTTTATAGCTCTTGCTTTAACTTAACTTTTCTTTGTATTTAAAACACTGGCAGATTCTAGAATCAGAAAGCTGTGTTTAATATGAGTGAATATGGGCCCTTGACATGTTAGTAGTGATAAGCTAGCATCTAACATCCATGGGAAATGTGTGTACACAATCAACAAATGTAAAATATATATGCACATAACACACATGCACACACACACAATGTAAATGGTCCTGTAGAGCCAAGCCAAGGAAGCTAGACTTACTTAATACTAATCCATGTTTTCTAGCTTCATGGGGGCTTAGATTATTTTCTATTGAGCTTTCTTGTTCACTGCATTAAAAGAGAAAACCAGGGACTAATTTGCTAAGCTACAAAGCCTAACCCTACTCAACACATTTTAATCTGTAGATGTACTGAATACGAAAGAAAGACATGAATGAAAATGTGAACATGCTCTTTGGGTCATAAAATTCCTAATAAAATATGCATTCTTTTCTTGAAATGAATACTCTTATGTGTATAGGTGTGTGAACATTACATGCATTAAAATATCTATGTAATAGACTTGAATAGATCTTAATGTGTGCATTTTAAAATGCATTTTTGATATGGTCTGACAGTAATTCTTTTTATCATAAACTGTTATTATATTTGAAATCATTATGTGTCTTGAGCACCTGGTTAATCTTTTGCTTAAATTCTGTATCAGCCAGGTGTCCTCTTATGGATCACATAAAGATTGGACCTCTTTAAGTATGAAATAATCCTGTTGCTTCTATCTGAGAGTGAATGAGCCCAGGATTAGATCAGATAAAACACACTCAAGCTAAAGTGCACAAGGTGGATTATGCAAGAAAAGAGGATTTAGTGAAGAACGGATCCACAACTTTTTGTTAACACAGAGAATGGTGGCTTTTGTAAGCAACATTTGTGGAAATGCAACTGGAGCTTTAAAAGCTATGTCTTTTGTTGTACATTTCTCTGCATACATTTGCTTTGTAGTTGGGAGTGCTAACTTTGGAAGCCATGCTGGGCCAGGACTCATGCTCATTTTGCCTAATGAAAGGCTAAGGATGTACTTTTACTCCTACATTCTTGTTTTGTCTACTTTGAAGTTTATTAAGCTCTCCTGAAAGATGTGAAGTTCATTAGGCTGTTATTATCACGACCACAAATTAAATATCTGTTCCCTGGGGAGTGATAAGCCTCAAGTATAAGTTATACTTACTATAATATTTACTTAATTACTAACATATTGCTTCTTATTCTTAATCGTAAAAAGGTAACACACCTATAAAGGTCTATTAGGATATATTCTGGATTTAATGTTATATTTGTTTAATTATTAACATTCTAATGTATCTTCTCGAAGTTACAAGTTACACATACAGCTGACAGGTATATGGGCAAGAGATGCTTTAAACCTTTCTAGTGTAAGACTTTGTACTAGAACTTCTAAATATCATAACTCTATGCAGCTCTCTGGGCATCGTTCCTATTTTCCGAATTGTTCCTTCAGCTCCGAAGTTTCAGTATTTCTGTTTTAACATATGAGTCTTTAAAATGGGAAGGGAAATAGACATTTCATTGCATCTATTGGTTTGAGTTTGTGATAGAACAAATCAGTGGTACCTCTAACTTAGATATTAAAGGACTATCAAGTGCATTCCACTCAATTATTTCTACTCTATTATAATTATGTTTTCTCCGATCAACCAAATTATTAACTATTGGATGTCAGTGAGTAGTTCTCACTACTCACTGAAATTGAGCCAAATTCAAGATCCAGTACTCTAAGTTCTATAGAAACACATAGCACAAGGAAAGAAAAAAAGACCTTTTTTCCTTCATCACATTTTCCCTTTAATCAGATTCCTTTGGCTATTAATACTGGCCTTTTGCATCACCAGTATTTATTTAGGCCTCTTTAAATCCTCTATGGAATGGGACAGGAAATAAATATATAAACAGTGCTTGCTTTTACTTGTAACGCAGTGTCACAGGTTAAACATTTTTTTTTTAAGATTTTATTTATTTATTTGAGAGAGAGAGACAATGAGCGCACAAGAGAGTGAGCACAAGTGGGGGAGGGGGGAGGGACAGAAGGGAGGGAGAAGCAGACTCCCCACTCAGTAGACAGCATGGCATGGGGCTCAATCCCAGGACCCAGGCATCAGGACCTGAGCCGAAGGCAGACGCTTAATCTACTGAGCCACCCAGGTGCCCAAAGTATTAAACTTTGAGTGTTCTTGTTAATGTCATACTTAAAAGTGATGACGAAGTAGATATGGCCAAGAGGCGGCTAATTCTTGAGGTCTGGATATAAAATTATTACTTAAACAATATTTTGATTGAGAGGCTATTTTAATCCAATTGAGTTTTCAAGAATGAGCCTAACAATCATAGTTTCTTCAGAATTTTGTTTTGCTGTAATTTGTTCCTAATGAAGAAGCATTTAAGCATATTTACACTCTGTGGAAATATCACATAGTCACATGTAGGAAAAGAAATATCCTTACTTTTAAGTATCATGGGATATGGTTCAAGAGGAAAAGAAAGTCTGGCTACTTCAAAATACCTTTCCCATCAACCTGCCACATATGCGTAATTTTTACTAAGACATCCCTTTATATTAGATATGTACTTTGTGGGGCTTATCTTAAAATGTCTTAAACTTGAGTAATAACTCTAAAAATAAACAAATTACGGCAGTAGAAGGTGACAAAAGATGAGTGATTCACTCAGCATTTTTTGGAGTGCTATAGGAAGACATGAAGCGAGGCTCTTGTCGGTGGGACTTCAATAGGAGAGAGATTTCTGGCATCCTTATTTGGAGACTGGATAATCCAATAGTAATTCTTCCAAATAAATAATGCCATGATTTTCCTTTTAGCTACCAGAAAAATTGAGCCAGATTCAAGATCCAGTACTCTAATTTCTATAGAAACACATAGCACAAGGAAAAAAAAAGACCTTTTTTCCTTCATCACCTTTTCCCTTTAATCAGATTCCTTTGGCTATTAATACTAGCCTTTTGCACCACCAGTATTTATTTAGGCCTCTTTAAATCCTCTGTGCTATGGGGTGAGTGCTGTGAATTGTGTAAGACTGTAGGATCTCAGATCTGTACCTCTGAAACAAATAATGCAATATATGTTAAGAAAGAAAAAAAGAAGAAGAAGAATGTAGCAGGAGGGGAAGAATGAAGGGGGGGAAATCGGAGGGGGAGAAGAACCATGAGAGACGATGGACTCTGAAAAACAAACTGAGGGTTCTAGAGGGGAGGGGGTTGGGAGGATGGGTTAGCCTGGTGATGGGTATTGAGGAGGGCACGTTCTGCATGGAGCACTGGGTGTTATGCACAAACAATGAATCATGGAACACTATATCTAAAACTAATGATGTAATGTATGGGGATTAACATAACAATAAAAAAATTTAAAAAAAAAAATAAATAAATATTGAACAATGCTCCAGTGAAATTATAAAATGTAAATCTATATGTGTAGGACTAAGGGAATGTATCACAATGTCTTAAAAGACAGTGAAAACTGGAAATACAAAATGTGACATGTAATATCTGAAAACTGGGTTTTATTCAAATAGCCAGAGACCATTCTAATCCTCAGGATGTTGTCTGTTATAAGGCATGCTCAAATAGTGATATAAAGCTATGAAGACTTTTATGCCAGTTTTAAAAGCAAAATGACCTCACTGGTAAAACAATCAGATTTCTCCAGAACAATCTCCAAATCATGTTTTTTAGCATGAAATTGAGTTTTTCTGCTAAAGTAGAAAATGGTCAAAATTTACTCTTTCCTTCATAATAAAACCATTTGCAAGTCACACACTGCCAAGAAGCATATAAAACCATCTGCAAAGTGACAAGTATTATGCTCGGAAGGAAACAAGGAAAGCTGTTGGCAAAATTCCTTATCCAATGCCACCATTTGGCTATGGACATCAATAGCACACAATCAGAAAGAGAATTACTATATTGAGTGGGTGTGACAAGATTCTGACTTAGAGTTGGTTGAGACCTCCAGAGTAGGAACCCATTCTTAATATATGTATAGGGAAGATATATACTCAATAACTTATATTATTTTCTGAACACCTAAACTACAGAAGAATACTTATTTTATGAGCCATGATATAAATTGGAGAAGGTGCTTCAGGCTCATTTCTGAGGGAGCACAAGCAAGAAGTGCATGGAGGAAGGCATTGCTGAATGAATAAAGCCGTGCTGCCAATCCACACACTGCTTTGCCCACATACTGCTTTGCCCACATACTGCTTTATTCGCCGAGACCAGTTGGTGGTTAACAAAATGCCTCCTGGTTTTGATTTAGTGCTGAAGGAAATGGTGAAAATCGTGGTCCAATGATGCTAAACATTTGAGAAACCCTGTTAAATGTCAGGCTCTTATAGTGCCTCATTAAAATTATTGCTAGAACCTTTCTAATTAGTTTCTGAAATCATTCTTGACTCACTCTAATCCATGGATCGGCAAACTTTTTCTGTAGAGTCTTCA
Organism: Phoca vitulina; assembly: GCF_004348235.1. Lineage (NCBI taxonomy): Eukaryota > Metazoa > Chordata > Mammalia > Carnivora > Phocidae > Phoca > Phoca vitulina. The sequence continues at coordinate 10,298,780 of NW_022589713.1, read as the reverse complement.
ATTGTGAATACTTTCAGCTTTGCAGGACATATGGTCTCTGTTGTAACTACTCAACTCTATCATTGTAGCACAACATGTAAACAAATAAGCATGGCTGTGTTCCAATAACACTTTATTCACAAAAAGCAAGTAGTGGGCTGGGAATTGGCTCATGGACTACAATTTTCGGATTCCTGCTAACCCAACTGATACTTCTTCCAGGGAGATTAATGTAATGTGAAACTTTGATCATAGCACACCTTCACTTAGATTTCAAGAGTTTCCTTATTTGTCCATAAGTAAGGATTGGATTCTTTAAAATGACATACAAGATCTTTCTTTATTTGATTTCTCTCTCCCTTTCGAATCCCATCTTACGTTTTTCTTCAACATGTTCCTTGTATAAAAGCAGTGGAATTTCTAGATCTTTGGTAATTCTGTTTAACTTTTTAAAGAACCACTAAACTCACTTTGGTTTTGAAAGATAATTTCAGTGGGCAACGATGCTAGGTTAATAGATTTTTGCTATAGTACTAAACAGCTATTGTAGAAAATAAGAAAGGTCTTAAATCAATAACCTCGGTTTCTACCTTACAAAATAGAAAAAGAACAAATGAAACCCAAAGAAAGCACAGGAAAGAAAATAATACAGTTCAAAGAAGAAATCAATGAAATAGATAACAGAAAATCAATAGAGAAAATAAATGAAACCAAAAGCTGCTTCTCTGCAAAGATCAATTAAATCTATAAACTTCTAGTCACCTGTCAGAAAAAAATAGCAGGACACAAATAAACAGTATCAGGAATGAAAAAGGAGACCATCATTAAATATTCTAAAAGGTACTAAAATGACAAGGGGATATCATGAACAACTTCTTTCAAAAAAAAACCAAAAACTTGACAATCCAGATTAAGTGAATATATTCCTTGAAAGTGATAAACTACCAAAGATCACACAGAAAGTGGACAACCTGATACCTTCTCTCTATTAAAATAACTAAAGAAATTGAATTTAGCATTAACAATCTTTCCACAAAGACAACTCCAGGTGGCTTCCTTGGAAAATTCTACCAAGCATTTAATAGAAGACTTTTACATAAACTTTCCTAGAAAATTGAAGATCAGGGAATATTTCCTAACTAATTCCATGAGGCCAACATTACTCTTACACTAAAATTAGAAAAAGACATTATAAGAAAACTACATACCAATATCTTTCATGAATATAGATTTTTTAAAAATCTCAACACAATTTTAGCAAATGGCATCGAACAATGTATAAAAAAGTGTACTACATCATTAGCAAATGGGGTTAGCCTATGGAATAATGTTTAGCATTCAAAATTCAATCAACATAGCTCACCATATTAACAGACAAAATAAGAAAAACCATACGTCATCTCAATAGGAGCAGAGAAGTATTTGACATAATCCAACATCACTTCTTGATTAAAAAAATAATGACCATCAGCAAACTAAAACCAGAAGGAAACTTCCTCAACCTGAAGAAGAACAGCTACAAAACCTACAGTCAGCATCATGCTTACTAGTAAAACACTAATGCTTTTTCCCTAAAATCAAGAGTAAGGCATGGATGTCCATTTTTACCCATTTTATGTACTGGATGTTGGACCTCATGCAATAAGTCAAGAAAAGAAAAGGAAAGGAAAAGAAAAGAAAAGTCATCCAAAATTGAAAGGAAGAAACACAAGTCTTTATTCACAAACTACATGACTGTATATGTAAAAAATCTGAAGGAATCTATAATAGAAGCTACTAGAGGTAATGAGTGAGTTTAGAAAGGTGAAAATATAAAATCAATATAAAGTTACATTGTATTTCTACATGCTAAGAACAAAAAATCAGAATAAAATTGAAGGAATAATGCCATTTATAACAGAAATGAAAATATAACATACTTAGGAATGAATCTGACATAAGGCATCAAGACATGTTCACTGAAAATTATAAAATATTTCTGAGGGTAATTAAAGAAGCCCTAAATAAGTAAAAAGACATACTGTGCTCATGTAGAATACTTGATAGTTATAATGTCAATTCTTCCCAAATCAATTTTTAGATTTAATGCAATCTCAATAAAAAATCCATGTATGGCTATTTTGTAGAACTTGACAAACTGATTCTAAAATTCACATGGAAATGAAGAGAACTTAGAATAGATAAAACGACTTTGAAAAAGAAGAGCAAAGCTGGAATACTAACTTTACCTGATTTCAAGATTTGTTTTAAAGCTATGAAAGTCAAGTTTCTATATTAACATCAAGATAGATACATTAATATATGAAACAAAAGAGAGAGTCCAGAGACAGCTCCATACATATGTAGCTAATTGATTTTTTTATAGCCAATTGATTTTTTCATACTTTTTTTTTATGTTCAATTAGCCAACACATAGTACATCATTAATTTTTGATGTAGTGTTCAACAATTCATTAGTTGTGTATAACACCCAATGCTCATCACCACACGTGCCCTCCTTAACACCCATAACCTGGTTACCCCATTCCCCTACACCCTCCCTTCTGTAACCCTCAGTTTGGTTCCCGGAGTCCAGAGTCTCTCATGGTTTGTCTCCCTCTCTGATTTCTTCCCATCCAGTTTTCCCTCCCTTCCCCTGTGGTCCTCTGCACTATTCCTTATGTTCCACATATGAGTGAAACCATACGATAATTGTCTTTCTCTGCTTGACTTATTTCACTTAGCATAATGCCCTCCAGTTCCATCCATGTTGATGCAAATGGTGGGTATTCATCCTTTCTGATGGCTGAGTAATATTCTATTGCATATATGAACCACATCTTCTTTATCCATTCATTCTGCCTTTTGATGCTGATGCAAAAGCAATCCAGGGAAGACAGGATAGTCTTTTTAAATAATTAAGCTGAGAACTGGACTTCCCCAAAAAAACCCTTGAATTCATATTTCATACCATATGAATATTCAACTCCAAATGAATAACAGACTTTAATGTATAACCTAAAATTATAAAACTTCTAGAAGAAAACATAAGATAAAAACATAGGATAAAAAAAAAATCTTATCTAAAACACCAAAATCATCATCCAAAAAGAAAATATTAAAAAATTGGATTTATTGGGGTGCTTGGGTGGCTCAGTCGTTAGGCATCTGCCTTCAGCTCAGGTCATGATCCCAGGGTCCTGAGATCAAGCCCCGCATCAGGCTCCCTGCTCTGCGGGAAGCCTGCTTCTCCCTCTCCCACTCCCCCTATTTGTGTTCCCTCTCTCGCTGTGTCTCTCTCTGTCAAATAAATAAATAAAATCTTTTAAAAAATTGGATTTATCAAAATTAAGAACATCTGTTCTTCAAAATACACCACTAGGAGGATAAAACAAGACAAGCCATACACTGAGAGAAAATATTTGTAAATCTTATGTTTAATAATGGACTTGGATCTAGATATATAAAGAAATCTCAATACCCAATAAGAAGAAAACAAACAACCCAATTATAAAAATGGTCAAAGTATTTTAACAGGCACTACACCAGGTAAGATATACAGATAGTAAATAACCTCATGAATACATGCTTATCATCATTATTCCTTAGGAAATTCATATTAAAATCATAATGAAATAACATGATACACCTAGTAGGATGGCTAAAATTTTTACAAAGTAATCACATCAAGTGTTGATGTGCATGTGGAGTAACTGGAACTCTCATTCACTGCTAATATGAGTATAAAATGGCACAACCACTTTGGAAAACATCTTGGCAGCTTCTTAGAAGTTAAACATATACCTACCATATGACTCAGCCATTCCATTCCTAGATACTTACTCAAGGAAAATGAAAACATATTCATGAAGCAAAATCTTGTATATGAATATACATATCAATTTTATCTGGAGTAACCCCAAACTGGAAACAACCCAAATATCCATCAACAGGTAAATCGGTAAACAAATTGTGGTTTATCCGTGCAATGAAATAATACTCACCAATAGAAAGGAATGAATTTTGGTACACACAACACTGTGGTTGAATCTAGAGATAATTAAAAAGAACACATACTGTATGATTCCATTTAAATGAAATTCTAGAAAATGCAAACTAATTGATAGTGACAGGAAAGGGTTCAGCATTTGCCTGTGTATGGTGGAAGCATGGAAGGGCAAGTGGTGGCAAGGGGAAATTTGGGGGATGATGATTAAATTCACTATCTTGATTGCAGTGCCAGATTCATGGGTGTATATATGTGAAATATACAAAAGGGTGCTTTTAAAATGTGTACAGATTGGGTGCCTGACTGGCTCAGTCGGTAGAGCATGCAACTCTTGATCTCAGATCATGAGTTCAAGCCCCATGTTGGGTGTGGAGCCTACTTAAAAACTAAATAAATGAAATAAAAATGGGTGAATGTTATCTTTAAAAAATAAATAATTAAATAATAAAATAAAATATGCACGGTTTTCTATATGTCTTTTACATATTTTACAAGTGACAAGAAAGGCAAAGAGAAACAACAGTCTTTACCCTCAAGGAGCTTTTAATCAATCTTGAATCTTTTGGGGAGGTGTTACATGGCTCTGCAATGGTTTTTGAGCAAAGATACTCAAATTTAAATGGTATTGCATTTTTTTAAGGGCAAATATAAGCATTTGTCAGTTTGACAGATAAAGATCCCTTTTCTTTTACTTATGTACACAGTCTGCCAAAGCTTCTTATGTGTTTGGTGTTCCTAATGAAAACATGGTTGGCCTTCTAAGAAGATAAATATGTACAAACATGATGTTTATGAAATAATGCCCTGAGGCAGATTCTGACCTTTCTCCATAAGTAAAGGTCTGTATTGCTCATCCCCTATGAGTTTCACAGCAGGTATAAGAATTAGGCCGTTGGGAATTTACTACAGAATCAAATATAACATCATAGTGTGTTTAAATCAAGGAATAGTTTGTTTTTCCATTTTATAAGTCTTTCCAGTGAGAGGCAATTTTTATTAGAGTGTTGTGGCATTTATATGCTATCTAGAAAGTTCAAAGTTAACCCCCTGAAGGACTACAAGTTACTTACTTCACTTATTTTTCCCATTCACACTTGCACTCGTTTATTTCCTTAATAAACTCACTGGAATGTTGCTCTTCCAACGCTCTCATTTCCCCTGGCTGATTTTGCAATTCCTGCACCTTCTTTTCCTGACCATCATATGCTCTTTGCTATTTCCTCTCTTTAATATTTCCCCAATTTTCCCCCACTCCCACTTCCCACCCTCCACCGACTTTACAACTACCCTATTTCGGGATGTTTGGGGAAAACTTACTCACACAAAATGATAGTTATTATAATACATATGTTGAACAAATACAATTTGTGATATAACGAAAGTTTAACTTTATCTTCCTATTTCATCATCAGTTTAAAAATTTTCATTGAAACAAATGTTTTTCTCCCTGGATAAAAACTTGGGCAGATTCCATGAATTTTACACTCTCTTTAAGATATATTCTTGGTTCAGTAATTAGAAAATGTCCAGGAGAAGATAATCAATACTTCGATTTTCTTCTCAAGCTAAATTTTTCCTTCCCTTTCCACAAGCTAGTTAGTGGTTGCCTGCAACATCATAAAAGGATTACAGTTCAATTTCCTCCCTTTTTTCCTACTTACCTTCTACTTCACTTGGTAGCTGCTGTGTTAAGCCATTTCAAGTTCAAAAGGAGAAGGAGGAAAGGTGAGAGACAGGGCTTTTTTTACTAGGCTGAGTGGCTTTCTACTTTCTGGGTCTGACAGATGGTAAAATCAGTCCTCAGTGGGAATTTAAGGGTTCTTGGAGACTCCTATCAATGGTACCACTCTTGTGAAATTCCTCTGGCTCCCGATGGATGCTACTCCATACTGAGTGGTTCATTGCAATTTATTCTTCAGGTTCTAGGATCCAAATTTGCCTTTAGCTTCCTGCTGCAATCCATAGATTCTTCTTTTGAACAGAACCCAGACAATACTGTATATTTTTCTCCTCAGTAGTCCATTTAAAGTAAGAAGAATTCTCATGCATCTCTTGTATTCACAAAGCAAGTGTTCCCTTGTAAATCTTCATGTAGACATTTTTTTCGCAGGCCCACCTTAGAATTTAATATGTCCTATTGGCTTTTGAGTTAAAACTTCAATTTTGAACCCTCTGATACTAGTTAGTCTTAAAGTCTTACATATATTATGATCATTTGTACCTTAAAAGCAATCACTCCTTAAGACATTCAAAGTAATGTCTGGCTGTAGAATTTCAGGTTGCCTGTAAGAACCATGCTTCCACATCAAACAAAATGGCGGCAAGCTTCTTCAGTGAAAAGATAGAGTAGAAGTGTCTCAAGTAGAAGCACAACTCTAATGCATGAGCAAAAGATGAACTCTGCCTAATGGGATCATGATAGAGTTGTATTTACTAATTTAGCTATGATTTAAACTACCCAAGTAGCCTGGACCAAGATGGAAGCCATATTCCAGCTATCTGCTAGGTACTGATCATGACTCTGCCTGGGCAGGATCCAGGTGGCTGGTCAGAAGTCAGAAAAATCATGGAGGACTTGATCTAGATTGGGTGTCATGGCCTACTCACTGTTTCACTGTTCTTCTCCACGTGTAAGATGGGATGTAGCAACTGGAAATGAATCTTTAAAAAGGATTGGTTCTAGGTGAAGGCAGATAGCTGAGAGTGTGCTGGAGAAACATGACAGGAAATGGAGGATTATAGAAGTTACTCAATGTTCAAATTTTCATTTAAACCAAAGTATACTGAAAATCTAGAAAAATACATGTTGAAAGCAGTACTTTTAATGCTGGCTTTGTCCACATTCCTTCTAATAGAGAGAAAGCTCTCAAAGTTTCCATCACTACTTTGGACCAGGAGATGAGTTTAATGATTTCTCAATGATAAATTCAAGAAAGACTATTTTATTGTATTCTTTGCAGGAATTTATCTTTTTAAACTTCCTTTCCATTTCTACTAATTCAAATTTACTTTCATCAAATATTGTTGAAAATGAGAAGGACTTTTGCCCTGTGCAAGGTTGACAAGATATTGGCTCAAATCTACAGGTCCAAACTGTAATTGGTAAGGCAGTAGTTATATTCAAATTCATACAAAGGTTAAAAGACTCAACTATTGTGCCTAAATCCTCAATATATCAATAAAAACAAGCAGGTAGACATTGCCAAAAAAAAAAAAAAAATGTGTCTACATAGAAGTAACCTGCTTATTCTTCTCTAATTAGCCTAAATCAGGAGAGTTCCTCTAATGATTAATGCTATTTTGCAGGTATTGACTCTATCTTTTGGGAAAATGAGGATGGAGGAGAGAGTTAGCAAGAAATAAGATTTTATCTTGCAATACTACAGACCCCACTTACTTAGGAAGCACTCATGGAACATCTTGCCAAAGGTTTACTTTGTTTGTTTTCTTCTGTTCTGGCTAAAATCTGACTGTCCTGGGCAACTGGATAAGGCATTGTCTTTCCTTTGCTCTTGTCTTCTTGTTCTTGAACCTAGGACTAGATGTGTGTCAAAAATGCTATTGAGACAGAGTTTGCTAAGTACTTTGAGAGGCTTCAGGACAAAAGGTCTTATACTACAAATATAATTACTAACAATATATTTTGCTGATATCAGCTTCAGGTTTGTGGTTCCCTTTTTCTCCTGTCCCCCACTTCTACTATTTACTTCCTCACAGTATTTCAAACAAAGACAAGCCCATCATTTTAGGGGAGTCATAGAAGGGTTTTGAGACAAAGCTGATTTCTAAGACCTCTGTACATGTTATCCCTGTCCTCCAAAATGTGCAACTCAGATCCTTTGGCATACGTAATGCATATTTGATGTGATAGATGAAAACATGAAGCCTGGGGCTGATACATGTATAATAATGCAGGGCAAAATTATTTTAACGATTCCAAGCTACTGATCTGTATGTTCTGTACAGCATTAGATCTTAATTGGCCATCCTCTTACATGTGCGTCATATTTCTAAATGTATGGCAAAGATGAATCTGTGTATTTCTTCTCAGGGTTAAAACTTTTTGAAAGCTTTTTCTGTAACGCCAGTTTTGAATCAGATCTGACACTATACATTGATTGTAAATATTTCCATAAAACGAATATAATATTTAAAATGCACTTTTTACAGGTTAAAATCAAGCCACTGGGTATTGAATAACATATCTGAAATGATCTTAAGAATACATATACTTAGGCACCACATTTTAATTTAAACTCCTGTTATTACAGTAACTAGTCACAAAATGGCTCCCTATTTATGCAATATGTTAGCTGTAATGTTACTTAAATTGAACAGATGAGTGCCTTCTAATAATGTATGTTTACTTCATGAACTTGTGGGCAATTACATTGTAATTATGTCTTTGTAGGTGCTTTTTACTGACATATAGAGCGCCAGTGCATTTTAAGTGTAATTGCAGTTCTCTGTACCATTTAGCAAAGCTGAAAATTGTTAAAGGTTTGTAAATTACCTACATTTAGACCATAGGCAACTAGGCAAATTAAGTGACACCGTCAGTAATGTTACAACATAAATTGGTACCAAGTATAAATTCAAGGTAGACTTTCTTTTCTAAATCAGAATGTTGTTTATAGAGTGCCTTCTAAAAAAGAGATAAGCAAAAAAAAAAAAAAAAAAGGCAGAAAGAAAAGTGCATACTCCTCATTGACAGGATAGATCAACCTTTTAACGCACATGAAAAACAATGACTGGCCTGCAATAATGTTTTCAATTGTAAACCTGTTTAAAATTAGGAATTTGTATTGGTTTCATAGTACTCAAAGAAAATGAGTACATGATAGGTCCAAGAGAAGATGCCCCTGTGTAGTTTCTGTGAAACTATGCAGCAAAGTGGGGGGAAACCTGGCATTCAGAGTTTAACAGAATTGTCACTTTTTATTTCTATGGCCTTATTTAAGTGACTTAAATCTTGAGCCTCAACTTTTTAATCTAAAAAAATAAGAAGTATAATAGCCGGCTTCAAAGGGCTACTGGGAAGGTTAAGATGGAATATTGTATTTAGGTCCTCAAAAAAATGGAAGTTTTCTTAGTCTTATCTACTCTTGACAGGTGCTGCTACTTGATAAAATTTTTTTTTATTTTTAAAAAATTGTCTTTAGATTTGGTGAAGAATAGACTTCTCTAAAGCTGCCTTGAATCAGCCACAGAACTGCAAATCTTACACAGATTTACTTCACCCCACGGGATTAAAGAAATGTAGCGACAATTGTATGCTGAAAAATGTTCACTTTTCCTTCTGAAGCAATGTCCCATAGAGGAGACCAGTCTCCAAAGACCAGCAACGCCAGTTAAGGAAATTAATTGTGAAAGTATTACTCTGTCACTTCATGCCTTCAGGCCAGTCGCTTATTGATGGCAAGGGTTTAGGTCCGGATAAAACCATTTCACCCATGCAAGCCCTCTCCATTAAGTGGGAAACGAGCATCTGAGCTTGACAGCTCCGAGAGCTCTGCTGTGCAGAAAACCATTCTTACAGGGTCATTTTCTTTAAGTGTAAGATTAGAGAGTGAGTTGGTGCAAGGCCATGTTCTTCAAGTACAAATGATGAATTAATTACATGATAAAATTACACGCATTTTTTAAAAGCCCCGTATTCCTATGACATACGAATTATTAAAATTAATGTTTTAACTGGGAAATCCTGGAGCTACATAGAAAGGTTCTGAACAAGTTTTAGACAACAAATGTCTAATAGGGAGTTATTTCTCACTTACCAGGTAACCTCAAGGATGTCACTTGCCACTTGGAGTCACAATTTCCTCTTTAAAAAAGTAACAATAACGAAGAGCTGTCCTTCCCCCTGGCAGTTTTAAGTTTCTAAATGAGTCAATGCACGAGTAAAGACTTTCTCAAGTATTTATATAGGATAATACCTTAGGATATACTGATGTATGGATTTTTTGTAGACATTTGGTCTGGAAACTTAAAACTTTGCTAATGCAGTTCCCTTTCCCATATTCTTATCATTACCTGTTTTTCATCTTGTCTAGGGATGTATTTGAATGTTGGTGTTTGTAAGAGGCAGGTCAAAGACAAAGCCCCTACCACATTCATACAAGCCGACAAGTGGCATGTGAGCCCTCCTGTCATGCACTATTGTCCCCATAATTGAAGCCAGTAGAAGTCTACCCATAGGTAGAAGTAAACCAACCTCAGTTGTCCAGTCACAAAGGAAGTCGGGGCAGAAGTGTGCTGTGGAGAGAAGCAAATTTGACGCAAGGTTAGAAATGAAGGGAACTTCTCAGGAAGGAGAGGAGCTGTTTACAGCGCATTTGGGATTTCACAGGGCTCAGAAGAACAGGACAATCAGGTCCAGGAGCACACAGTAACACAGTGCCGGGAAAATGCCAGCAGAACATTGACTTTAGAGCTAGAGAGCTAAGCATGACAGGGATTAGCAATTCCATGAAACTAACTGGCCTCTAGATTACTAGCCAGGGAGACCTCAGGCATTGTCAGAGGCCCAGTGTATGTTCTGATCTGAAGTCTTTGATCTCGCTTAAAATGGAATATTGGCACAACGTGTTCCAGAATGGCTGGAAATCTTGGTCCAGTTATTTGAGAGAGGGATTTAATTTCTCTGACAATCAAATGGAAAATTTTCTTGGGAGTCTGATTTTAATGGAAAGCCCCTGATGCTGGAAAAGCAACACAAATGGAAGGATATAGGCAGGCTACCAAGAAGTGGCATCAAGAGCCGGTAAGTGAGGGAATTCAGAGGGCAAGCTTTCCAGCACACACACCACCCATTTCCCATTCCCCCCCCACCCCGCCCTGCCGGGGTTGGCTTTAGTAGACAAACTCCTAAAAGGAAAGTGATTTAGTTGTCCGTTAACTCTGCTGGATGTGAAGGGTAGACAATGGATAATATGGTGTTACTGATGAAAATAAAGTCCATTTGAACAGTAGTTAGTGTGTATAAAGCACTTTTAAATATATCTGTTCCTCTGAATTTCTTGAATAAGTGGAATAAATTCAGCACATATTTGGACCCACATTTTACAGAAGGTAATTCAAGATTGAGAAAAGACAGATAACCTGACAACAGACTAGGGGAACGTTGGGAGAGGTCCCCTCTCCATGGTTCCATGTTTCCAAGCTGAGTAACCTGAACACCACACTGGTGACAAAGAGAACAGAAGCGAAGATACAGAGAGGACTCTGAGGGCCTGAGGCCCAGAAACTAGAAAAAAAAAATGGAACTTTTGGAGGAAACAGCTGTATTAAAGACTTGAGGTAGGGTTTCTTTCATTTTCCTTTTCTTATTACAAATAATTATTTCTCCCCAATAGAGAGCGTGTCATAATAGGAACACATTACTTACCCATTGAACCAGATAGAAACCAGCTAACTTCAAAATAATAATAATAATACTAACATTTATTGAACACTATATACCAGGGCATTCTAAATTCCTTATATGCATTAACGTAGACATTTAAACCTCAGATGAACAAAATGTCATTCTCATTTTATATGCAAGGAAACTAAGGCATGCAGAGCTTAAGCTTTGTCCAAGGTCATAGAATTGGGATTCAGAAAAGACAGGACTCAAAAACCCAGATGGTCCAATTCTGGAGCCCACTCTTAACCACAATGTGATAAAAATCAGAACAACAAAAATGACAGCACATTTAACAGGAAAATTATAATTTTATATCAATAAACCTATAAAATCTTATTGATGGGCCTAAAGAATATTTAAGTGGTTAGAAAAATACAGCATCCTCAGGAAGGATTGCTTTCGCAATGAAGGCTTTCTCTGTCCCCAAGGCCAGTGGAAAGTTATGACAGCCTTTTGCCCAGAGCAGTAATGAATGTGCGCTACGGTGTTGGTCACCACTGGTTCCTGCCTTGTGGGTCTTTTTTTTAAGGATGAGGGTAAATATTACCCACTAGTTGAAAGATGGAAATATCTTTTGAATCCATGCCTTCCCATTCCTTCTCACGGGCGCAATATGATTCACCCTCTTAGCATTTGGCCTCTGGGTGACTGGGTTGTTATCTCTTGGCTGCATCTCTTCATGCCCAGGCTTCTCTCAAATTCATTCCAGGCTGTACCCAGGCTCTTCAAAGTCACGTGCATGCATTCACTTTCAGTGGCTCCCTACCTTCTCTCACATTAAATCCACCCTTCCTTGTGTGACTTGCCAGCTTCCCACCATTCTCTGTTACTCTATTAACCAACCTACTATATTTCTGATTCTATTCCATAAAGCATGCCATTTTCAATGTGATGGTTTTACTCAAAACTGCCTGCCATCTTCTTTTCCTATGCAAATCTATCCATTCTTCATGGCTGAATTCATGTCTTCCCTTGATAGTGAAGCCTTCTCTGGTGCCCAAGTTCCCACTAGTTTTCCTCTCCTTTCAACTCCTATATGATATATCTTTTGTAGTGTGAAATTAAATGGGTGCTTCATTATCATTATATATTATATTAATCATTCTTTCAAGGTAAAAGTCTTATCTTCCTTACTCAATAGTAGCCTCTTTGAGGGCAAAGATAGATGGATAGATAGATAGATAGAGAAATAAAGAGATGATAGATAGATAGATAGATAGATAGATGATAGACAGATAATTTTTTAACTCTTTTTTTTTTTTTTTAACTCTCTCCCACTGGTATACGTTAATTGCAAGCCCTGTCTATTGCCAAATCTTTGGTCATCTGTAGGAACTGCATTTGGTTGTAGGTGTCAGAGATCCAACTACGGTGACTTAAACACATAAGGATTTTTTCATGTAATGAAAAATCTAGAAGAAAAGGACAAATGGCATTAGTTCAGTGGCTCAAGAGTGCGCAAGCTGAGGTTTTTGCAATTCTTCCCGGTGTTTTCCTCGTGGATTACGATGGGTTCTGGAGCTTTAGCCATCATTTCTGGCTTCAGTCTGGAAGAGGGGGGGAGGGGGCAAAAGAGTCACACTTAAAAGAGCTTTCCCTAAAACCCTACCTGACTTATATCTCACTGATCTCCTTTCTCTTCATGAAAAGCCTACATGGGTAAAGGGGATCACTTACCAAAGAAAAAGAAACACAGTATTGAAGAGGTGATTATCAATTTCTTCCACATCCTATTTGACTCAAGATTCTCCTTCTGCTTCATTGACAACACACATTGGAGGATTTATTCTATTTATGCATTTTCTTTTCCTTTCAAAGTCAGATAGAAGAGTCTCCTGTGGGGTGGCCGGGTGGCTCAGTTCGTTAAGCGTCTGCCTTCGGCTCAGGTCATGATCTCTGGATCCTGGGATTGAGCCCTGCATCGGGCTTCCTGCTCAGTAGGGAGTCTGCTTCTCTCTCTCTCTCTCCCCTTCTTCCCCTCCCCACTGCACATTCTCTCTGTCTCTCAAATAAATAAATAAAATATTTAAAAAAAAAAAAAAGAAGAAGAGCCTCCTATGTATTACTACGTTACATGGGAAACCTCAGCCTGGCTTTTAATGCCCTTTCATAATTTGGTTCAACTATCTTTGCCCTACATATTACAAATACCTTGCTTACATGCAGGTTTTTCTATTCATTGTGCCACTCTTTCCTACTGCTGAGTCGCCCTCATGTACTGTTTTTTCTACCTGAACTGTTTTAATACTTGTCCATCCCATTTTCCCTGTGATTCTCTTTGGGGATCTAGGACTTATTCTCCTAGATACTGTGAGTGTTGCTAGCAGATAGCCCTTAGATCTCAGCCCCCTTCAGGGTTTACCACAGCTGAACAGAGAAAACTTGCCCAAAGCCATGCCCCCTTCCCAGGGCAACCTACACCCAATAATGTAAGTAGGGTTATAAAGGCCTGGCCTCCTAGACCCAAATTGGGACAGCTCTAAAAGGCTGTTCCACCTGCAGGGCTCCTCTGGTAGGCTGAGGCTTCCACACTGAGACTTTGTTACCTCTCAGCCTCTGCCCACTTCTCCTTCTGCCCACGCTTGCTTCTTTCTCTTCTCTTCTCTAGGTACTGATTCCAAAAGCATCCTTTGGAAAGCCTTCAGTACGTGAATCTCCTTCTCAGATTCTGCTTCCTAGGGAACCCGACTTGCACCTGCAACCCTTCTCATTCCTGCCCCTCTTAAGAACTGCCATTCCCACCGTTCCCATATCTACCCCCCGCCTCAACCCCGAGAAATTCCCTGCATAGGCTGAGTGAAGTACCATCTTTCCCACAAAGATTTTTCTGCCACTTCAGTTTACACAATTTCCTCCCACCCTTAAGTCTTGTTGTCTCTGTTGTGATGATGTTGAGGAGGATGAGAAGGAAAAAGAGGAGGTGCTGGAAGTAGCAGCACTATACAACTTTGTGGCTATTTGGTTCATAATTATTAACATCTGTAGCTTTATCTTTACAAAATATGTGTAAATTAATTAATATGGTATATAGTAGGCACAGAAAAACAGAAAAGCAGGGAACATATGACATATCTTTTTTTTTTTCTGTAGTAAATAATATGCTATTCACACAGTAAGAAAAGTACTTATTGATTAATAGTTAAAACTCAAAAACCTTTGGTTGTTATGTTTCAAATCTGAGACATTCTACATTTATCAGGCTTCTCTACATGAGGAGCAGTGGTCCCTGTAATTTCATAAAGAAGAGACTCTTCATGCTTTGTGAACTACTCAATCCCATTGCTATCCTCCTTTCTCCTTAATCCATCTGTCTCCCTTCTGCAACATTTTTCCCCCAGTTCTTACAAATGTCATATAAGCTCAGTTCTCTCTATTCCTTCAAGGAATTGCTAGAGTGGCTTCTGGTTTTTTGGTTTGTTTTTTGGTTTGTTTTTGTTTTTGTTTTTTGGACATACCTGGCCAAAAACACAGCAGGTAAACAACCAGTGTCCACCTTAGTGATGGTCTTTTTCATACAGAAAGTTTGCCATCCCTTGTCTATTTCTTTTAAGTCTGTTACTCTTTCAACACTGGCAAACAGTACCAATCAACAACCAAAAAAAAAAGAAAAGAAGAAGAAGAAGAAGAAGAAGAAGAAGAAGAAGAAGAAGAAGAAGAGGAAAAAGAATCGGGAATCCAGAGTTCAGAACACATTCTTCAGAAAATATTATTTGAAAAAGTGTGCTTATGAATGCTACAAACAGAAAACTAAAGGTAAAAAAATGTAAATGTTGAGATCTACTTTTTCATGTGGATACAGAACAAAGAATAACCTACATTATGACTGCTCATAAAAAAATGCTGTGCAGAAACACGGGTTTCCAACAAATTTGATAACCTGTTTCTGTCTCCCCCTTTCTCCATTAAATTGAACTTTCTGAATTATTCATGAGGGCTATTTTAATGGGATAATTTTTTCTTGCAAACGCTGACACTAATACTAAGGAATACCTCTAGGTATTCATCTTGGATAAATAAGGCTCCTGGTAACTAGTTTTCTTGATGCTTCACCTTATTCAAATGAACATATATGGAAGTAACTAATGTAGACCATTTTTTAAACACTTAATGTTTTCAATATGTTCCTTTCCATATATGTATGGCCAAACATATGTTTACTCAAGAATTAGCCAGGATGTTGAATTAAATGAAAGTAGAGCCTAAAGTTAAGTAATTCTCAGGTGAACTCAGGCAGGGAATTAAGAGAAAATTTAAAGTCCACATTTTCCAGCTGTGATGACAGCTCAGAATGACGTTGGGAATTGCCCATCCCTCCATAGTGCTTTGACCGCATTCAGAACGAATCATTCATTTCAATGTATACATTAGAGGTTCTTAACTCAGGATAGGAGGATTTTTAGGGGGGTGGTGAATTCCCTGAAACTGTTACCAAATATTCTGTGTGTGATTTTTTTTTTTTTTCCTGAAGAGAAAGCTCATAGCACTCATCAAATTCTCAGAGAGTTTCTTGTCTACTCCACCTCCAACCACCTCTAATGGTAAGAATTTTCATTTTGCAAAGAAGTAAGACTTCAAAAGTCAGGATTCTGTGTGACATGGAGGGGTGCTCGGGGGGAGTGGATGATTATTTGTCTTTCATTAAATTTAGTATTATGAAGATTCACATGCAACATTCCCAGGACTTGGAGAAAATTATACTTTGTGGGTTAATTATATTTCATTACTTAATACAATTTAGTTTTTACCACTATCTGATCATTTTTATCCAGGTGTCTCTACAAGTCTGCTCATGTCTGTCCATAAATACTACCCCAAATCATTTTGTGGGGTTTTTTTCCCACCGACACACATTAATAAAAAACTAAGTTAAATATTAGGATGATCCTCTCTAACCTATTCTATCCAATGGATGGTGCTAAGATACAGAGTAGTCAGATTGCTTGAAGCTTTAATAGTACATTAAAATGATGCTGTCATTTAATAATGTTGAAGACACTACAGCTTCTAGGGTAATAAAGTTATTTTTATTTTAGTCGCAGTGTAAAATTTACCTTCAAAGAAATAAAATTGTGAAGAAAATACTCATTCTTTTCCCCCCAATGCAGCCTTCTAACATTTCTAACAGTTCTGTGATAAATCTAGCAAGATTTTTAAGACACTGAGGTGACTGTCACTGCTGGAATGTGTCCTGGAGGCTTTTTCTGTCAAAGGAGATGACAGTGACTCTTCCCATGCAGATTAAGCTGGTGTTTACAGATTTGCCCTGGGTGTGCATTTTTATCCCGCTGTGATCAAGTAACACAGCCTGACGAGTGCCAGACAGATCTCTTCGATAAGAAAGGCTTGAATGTGCCCTCACTTTGCACAGGGCGCAGCCCTAATCGGATGCCCTTGGCAAGGATCCTTTTCCTGTCCTCCTTTACAGGGAACAGTTACGTACAATTTACCTTGTTCCCTTCCTCCTTGGGTGAAGCATTGGGAATGAATGTGCAAAAGATTCAACAGTGAATTCTGTGCTGGAACTCAGATGGTTAAACGTAAGAAAAAAAATCAGTATTAAGATTCAATATTTGGGGATGTGATTGGAGGCCTGTGTGACCATATGAGACATCTGAAAATATTTGAGTCGTTTACAGTAATTTAAAAAATTTTGTTAATTTTCACACTGCAGAGTTTTCACAGACAAAACCAGTGAGATAAGAAATCTTATTCTAGGCAAAAGCTAATCGGGCTCCAGATGCTGTGAGTGTAAAACCAGGAGCTGCCTGCGAGGGCACATCCCTGAACTCCCCCAGTCCTCCCACCTCCTGTCATTTCATCCTAAAGCCGGCATTTTTAATATCCATGGAAGAAAACTAGCTGTTGTCATCAGATACTGAAAAATCAGCTCTCTACATTTTGATTTCTTACTTCATTTCAGTCAGAACAGTCCATAAAGAAATTTGCTAGGTTTTAAAAGGGATCATATTTTTTTTTTCATAAGTGTAGTCTGATACGCTGAATTAAAAACTTAACAAAGTAGCATTGCTGAAGAAATATATATGTTAGATTGAAGACCCAAGTTCCCAGTTCTGCCACTGTTAAGCTTTGAGATCTTGGAAAAGTCACTCCCTGTCTATGAGTCTGACTTGCCTTACTTGTAATAAAACAGGAGCAACAAGACCTTTCTGTCCCCGATATCCACCCTGCCTTGGCCAACCTGTAGAGTAACCAACAAAGAGCGATAATAATAAAAAAAAAAAAATGTGTGGTACTCTACAGCATTTAGCACACATCTCTCATTCCTAAGATGCAATCAGTCAATATTTGCTGACTTAATTATTAATTTTTAAAAGTATGTGATTTTAGTATCATCAGGTCTTTATCCAAACTTTGGGATAGAGGGAAGGTTTCTCATTACAACCAAATACTAGTAGCTAACACTTTTTCTTCTCAGCAAATTGTGCTGGAAAAGCAGAATATTTTTTTATCACCTACTCTTTCAAATGAAGTTTTTAGTTTGCATTTTAAAAATAATTAATTTTGAGGGGCGCCTGGGTGGCTCAGTCGTTAAGCATCTGCCTTTGGCTCAGGTCATGATCCCAGGGTCCTGGGATCGAGCCCCACATCGGGCTCCCTGCTCCGCGGGAAGCCTGCTTCTCCCTCTCCCACTCCCCCTGCTTGTGTTCCTTCCCTCGCTGTGTCTCTGTCAGATAAATAAATAAAATCTTAAAAAAAAAAAAATAATTAATTTTGAGAATAACGAATGTCACACACATGGGAGCTATAAGAAAAGTATGTGGAATCTTTAGAGAATATTTCATAATATTTTCTTCTAGTCATTACTGAAGGTGACTAAAAGAGTCATTAAGGATATTTTCAATTTCTGACAAATTCGGTAAATTTCTATGACTTCCAACTATTAAGAAAAAAATTCTAAGAAACTATGATGCAATCCTAATCTTTCTGAGAATATCTCGAGTACAATATCATCTCTGAAGGGCTGCTAGTTTAGCCATTTATCCAGTTTTTGGTTTAGACCTATCAAGTTCCAAAAAACAGTCTAGTCCAGGACACAAATATAACAAATTAGGCTGAAGGAAAGGGAAATGGTGACTATTGCATCCTATCAGTGCAGCCTAGCTGACTCTGCACTCTTCTTCACACTGTCTCCCTCTTACAGGTGAGCAGGCTCCAGGCCACACAGCTGGTGAAGGAGGCAGGGTCAGCTGGATTCCAAAGCCTGTATACTTTCTTCATTAAGCTCCATTCTTGAAAGCTAGAAAGGCCAAAAGATTACAATGTTTCCCTTCATATGTGTTATTCTTTAAAGCAGCACCTATTTTCATAATTTTGCCCAAAATATGTGTGTGCATAAGAATTAGGTTATTTGTTTTATTGACCTGAATATCTCCAAAATAAGTGATTTGTTCATTTATTCTTTAACTTTCTCCTTCCTTTCCTTTCCTTTTCTTAATGTTTAGGCACTATCTTGCATTGGGTTCCTCCAAATGCTATCCTTATTGCAAGGATTTGAGTGTAAGCAGCTTGTTTGGAAGGTGATTCCAGAAAACACCTGTGAGGTTGTAGGGAGGTAGGACAGGTTAGGGAAGGGGGCGATCCAGGGTGTGTTAATGAGCACGTTGCTGCTGTGAGTCTCTGGCAAACTCTGGGAGACAGAATGGAACACATCTCTGAGTTGTTCTACCAGAATGACAAGAAAGCTAGGGTATTCACCTACCAACTCCTAAACCTTATCACCAACAGCTCCTCCCGAAGCTATTAACCCCCAGAGATTCCGCTCAATCCCAACACAGCTGCACATGCTCCTGCCACCGGAGACAGCTCCAGGGGAGAGTTGCAAGTGAGGAAGCCTTGGGTAGGTGCAGGCAAGGTGAGTGTCCAGGGGATCTGGGCGGAGCACTTACAAGTGACTGCTACGGACAGATTCCATTCTGTGGTGACAGGATTCCATTATCTATTCTATGCTATTCCAACAGATTTAGTTTAACAATTAAAATGAACACCAAACACACAGGAGTCGGAGAACATCTGACCCTTTTCTGTGGAGAAAAATAAATGCCAGTAGGCAGACAGAGAATAATGGGTCTAGCCTGACCTAGATTGGGAGGAATTTAGAAGTCTGTCCCCTGGGAAGGAAGGTTTTACAGTGCTCAGAGTAGCTAGGATGAGCTGAGAAAGCTTTTCAGCCCTTCACTTTAAAGAACATTATAAAGTGGACTGTAGCCTTTAAAAAGTACCTGTGAGGCCGAGTTAGCAAGACTGCAAAAAGAGCCATGTTATTAGCTAATGAGAGTTTGTGACAGTTAAGTAGTGAGAATAGAATTCAACTTGTACTTAGATTTTTATTTTGCATTAAGCTCTTGCACTGTTGGGGGTTTTAAGCTATATTTCTATATAATCTCTAAGTTATAGAGAATTATTTTATTGAGAGAACAGTCGAAAAAGTCCCTTGATCTTAAAATTAGTTTCTCAAAACTCTGAATTATATTAAAATTTCTTGGAGAAAACTATTAGAGAATTTTGAGTAATGATTTTTTGCTCTGAGGGGAATTGTGCCTATTCTTCAAAAAAAAAAAAAAAAACCAGTGTCAAGTTTTTGAAGCAAACATATTATGTTTTACACCACTGTCAACCACATTTAGTTAAGATGTAAGCCTTAGAGATTTGAAACTTCAAAAAACAAACTGTGCGCTAATCAGAAAGAAGTTGAGTGCCTGATCTTCAGACAGCAAGGTAATGCAATTTTCTCTGAGCCTGAATTTTTTGATTAGTTTTTCAGAATACGATAGTATACCAAAAAATACTTGGCATATAAATTTATTGCTCATTGAAGAGATTTTAGGTTCTTTTAGGGATCTTTGATAAAGAAAAGTCTTAGTGAAAGTTTTGGAATTACAAGGAAATGAGACCAAGAGGGAAATTTAGTTGGCTTGAATTTTCAGAGGTCTGTCCTGATTATTTTTATGAAATACTTAGGAAATAAGAGAGTGGTTTTAAAGAAGACATACATGCATAGGTGTGTGTGTGTGTGTGTGTGTGTATTCTAATTAAAATAGGAATCCTTTCAAATTGAAAAACAATTTGTAAAATGCAGAAAATAAGTTGCAAACAGTATGTAATCTGGCCCTTGTGTACCTCTTCTCCGTGATTTTGTGCTTCTCTTCCTCTCATCCACAATGTTCCAGCCATACTTGTCTCCATTCAGTTCTAGAAGGGTCCTTATGGATGCCATTCTGCTGGCTAGGATGTTGCTCCCACCATTTTTCCCATGACTGACTTTAGGGTTCAGATTAAATATCCTTGTTTCTAGAAGGCCATTCATAAATACTTTATGTAAACTAGCTCCACTGTCTACCCCCTGTTTGCTTCCTTTATGGCACTTAACACCATTTGTTATTAAATATTATCTTATATATTTGTTTATTTCTAGAGTGGAAGCTCCACAGAGGCAAAAATATTGTTTCATTGACCAACCTCTGTGAGATACACTGCTTGAATTAGTCTTTCATTCTTTTTCTCTGGAAACAATAATGAGAAAAAAAATGTCCCTGCAGAGGGGATTCTACTCCTCCCACCACCCTGGTCCTGCAGAGTCACTTTAGGACTTAACCGTTTTTTATGCCTTTGGTCCCCTCTTGCTCCCAATAAAGGGAAGTGTCACGTGTCACAAGTGACGGTAAATCTGTTGGAATACTTTATATGTAAGAAAACAATCTAAAGCTGTCTTAAACAACACGGACACTACCTGACACAAGGTATGAAGCCACAGGGCAGTTCCAGGGTTGATGGATGGAGCAGCTTCACATCGTGACACACATGGCTTTTTACACTCTGGCCCAACCTCACCTCCCACCACTTAGTCAACTAAACCCCGAGCTGCCACCAACATATTTTATTCCTTTACACATTCTGTGCCCTCCCTCAGAAGCAGTAATAATTTTCGCTAATATTTGTGGAACATTTACTATGCCAGGCATTACACCAATTGCTTTCCCTTCATTATTGCATTTAACTCTCACACAATCTGATGAGGTAGACATGATTAATCTGGTTTTACTGATGAGTCAAATAGCATAGCCCAAGTCATACTGGAATGTGGAGAAGCCAGGAGGTAAACTCAGTTCATCTGACCCTGACACCTCTGCTTCATAAACTCAGTGTGTGACCCACTCCTGGGAAAATAACCTTAAACATTTCACCAACAGCTTCCTGTTTCTCTCTGTATATCCTCCCAAATTCTAATCTTCCAAAAATGCGCTTTGTACTAAACTCTATGAACACTCAGGTCACTACTCAGAGATATTCTATATAAGGCAGGAATCACAACTTTTGTTTTTATTTTTTAATCCTAAGAACCCCTTGAGGTGCTTGGTTTACAATACATGTTCAGTAAAGGTCTGTTAAATGAAGGAGGGAATTACTGTTCTGATTTAAGTGCTCATCCAAAACAAGTCAAAAGGATCCCATTAAGATGGATTGTTGAATGTGGTGATGAATCTTGGGTAAAAATTGTTGTCCCTGTGATGAACAACCAGCATCTGATCAAATAAACGATCACTATATTCCATTTGAAAACAATTTCTTTCATTAAAAAAAAAAAATCACAGCATGTGGCATTGCTCTTAAGTAAAAGTTAAATAAAATAGTTAGTTCAGCTGGTTAGAAAATGTGCTTCAAGTTTAAAACCACATATCATTGTTTATACAGATGATTATTTGGGACAGACTTCAATAGAATCATACTTCGCTAACAAAGAAGGCGGCTTTGGCAACAGCCCACAGTGATCAGCGAGGGTGACTCATATTTTCCAGCTGAGATCAATGGACCTTAATCCATTAACACAGACCTAAATATCACCTGATAGCAAGAGATGACAGTGGAGGTATGAGTAAGAAAGGTATGGAGTTATTTAGATTTAAGAGATGTTTTTCATGTTATAATCCTTTTTCATACTCTATAGGAAAGCAGTATAATTTTAGATTTTCAATTAGTTTACCCTAGGTATTAAATGAAAAATATCTTTTTGAGTAACGTAAATTATTTTTGTTCACCTACTTCAAGCTGCTCTTTGCAGAATTTGATTTTTAAAAGTCCTTGGCAGCATCTTAGTAATAAGCCATTTTAAAATGTCAACAAATAGTTTCATTTTGGGGAGGATGATAATCATCCCAGTCAATCAGATGCCTCCTAGATATTTAAATTTTAAAAGGTAAGCCAGTGAACTAGCGAAAAAAACAATCCACAATCGACTATGTTAAGCTAAAAATAAACAGTTCAGATACCTGAAAAAAAAGGTATGGCAAAACATGATAGTGTCCTTTAGTTTAAAAATAAGATTCAGAATTTACTCTTCCTTAGTTTCTCACAGCATTTTTAAGTATGCACTTGCTAACAGAATTATTTTGTCTATATATTTCAATTATTGTGTAGCTTTAAATGAATTATACATTACATTGCATTGGTGTAGATTGAGAAAGGAATCTAAGACTTACTTTTGGATCCATAACATGTAGTCTGTGGTTTTCTTTTCTTTTTTTTCCCCTCTTTTTCTCTTTCTCTCCTTCCTTGGGTATCTTTTTCTTATATTTTCTTGTTTACTTTTTGGATCTATTAATTTCTTCTTTTTCCTTACTCTAGGATTATAAGCCTCTTGAGGGTGGAAACCATAGTTTATGTTTCTTTACACCCCAGGGCTCAGTCAGAGTGTGAATCATGTCCCAAAAAAACATTAATTAAATGAATGATAATGAATGGAAGACTGTCATAAGGATAACTTCATAGTGTACCTACCTGAAAAAAGCTGGATGAACCCATTCAGAGCATTATTAGTCAAAGCAACACAGTAAAGTAGATTGCCATATTATACGTTTAACTACTAGCAGCTTTTATATCAAATGCTCTTCTTCTAGAAAGCACAACTATGATATGGAGACAATTATACAACTTTGTTAAGGATGTTAAAGTGGACCCAAATATATGCAGAAGTATACTCTTCCTGGATGAAAAGAGTCAATGGTGTAGAAGATGTTAATTCTCCACAAATTAATCTCTAAATTGAAGGCATTTCTCCAAGTTTATAACAAGATGTCTAATTTTTAGTACTTGAAGGACAAATTTTAGAGTTGCAAGGGAAAATCTAAATGATAAGAATATTTTGAATGAAAAAAACATAGAACAATGGGAACACTTTACCTCTTATTTAGTATAACACATCATACAGAACTGGTAAGCGGTATAATGTAATATTGCCACAAAGTAGTCAAGAATGGAAGCAGGAAGGCCAGTTTGGGGATTATCACAGTAGCCCATGTTAACAATCCTGAGTCTCCATATCTTTCCTAATTTGCTTGATCCATCAGTTTCTGCTAAGTGTGCTAAAATAATCCACTATGAGTAGAGATTAGTCCATTTCTCTTTGTACTTGTCGGTTATTGCTTGATCTATTTTGAAGCTTTTTGCATATGTTTGTGATCATTATTTTTTCTTTTTATCAGTATGGAATTGTTATTTCTCTTAATGCTCTTTTCCTTAAATTCCACTCGGTTGAGATTAATATTGCTATACGACTTTGTGGTTAATAATTTACAAGGCATATCTTTTCCCATCATTTTAGACCTACCCTTCCTGTGTGGTTTTGCTTTAAGAGTGTCCCTTGTTAGCACAACTTAAGTTAATTTAACTTTCTTTTTTTCTTTACAAATTGATAATCTCTTCAGTAGGACAGTTTTACCAATTTAACTTTAATGTGATTACTGACACATTTACAGTTATTCCTGCCCTTTTATTTTGTGTCATCTTGTTATTGTCCTTCCTTTTATGCACATTAAAATGTACATAAATATTAAATATATAAATATATCAGATATAATATACTATATACTATATATTTATTTTTTCTATACTGATTGGGAAACTACAGATTTTTATTTCTATTCTTTTAGGGATGACTTTTAGATTATTAAGATGCATGTGTTTCACTCTATCCATTCCACCACGATGAGACTTTTAGCATGCTTTACATTGCCATTTAACAACCTCTACTTCCATCATGTTATTGCTGTCTGGAGTTGTAATCTTGCCATGTTTTAATCAGATAAAAATGATTTAATGTTTGTATTCAACAGTTAATATTTAATAAGTTTCAGCCATATTTTGTCAGTGTCAGTGCATATTACCATTTCATATGTCTAACACTTTCTTCCCTGTTCACTTTTATTTTGCCAGAATTGCACCCTCTAATAAACATTTGAGTGATAGCCTTTATTTATTTTTATACGTTTGCAAATATCATTTTTCCCTTGCCCTTGAAGAAGAATTTGGCTAGGAATAAAATTCTATGTTGACAGATATATTCCCTCTCTGTGAGAAGATATAATTCTACTCACTTCTGGCATGAATCGATGCCAAAAAATGCTGGCAAAAAAAATTGTTGCTGTTAGTTTAAATGTCATTTATTTGTAAGAAAAATATATTTTTTCCCTGGCAGTTTCTTAGATGATCTGTTTATAATTGGTGATCTGGGGTATAATTAGGTATCTAGCTGTGGATTTACTTTTTTTCTTTATTTTGCTTGTATTTGGAGAATGATTTCAATTCTGGAAAGTTGTCAGTAATTACCTCTCCAAACACTGATTTTTCTGCCATTTCCTCCAGTCTGTTCTGGAATTCTTATTGGATCAATACTGGAGCATTTTGATTAAACCCATGATGTTTCTTAACTGCTCTTAACATCTTTATATCTTTAACTCTCTCTCTATGGTACCGTATTCCAGTTTACTCATTTCCATTATGACCATGTCCAGTCTTCAGTTTATCCCATCTATTATTTTTCATTTTAATAATTATACCTTTTATTTTCAAGAATTTAAACCTATTTTTTGTTTCATCGTTCCTTTCCACTGTTTTGTTTCATAAATTGTCATTCTTTTTAAAAGGAAAAATGTATACCTGCATTTCTTTGGAAATCCACAGCATATATTTTTTTAAAGATTTTATTTACTGATTTGAGAGAGAGCGTGAGCGAGAGAGAGCATGAGCAGGGGGAGGGGCAGAGGGAGAAGCAGACTCCCTGTTGAGCAGGGAGTCCGATGAGGGGCTCAATCCCAGGACCCTGGGATCATGACCTGAGCCGAAGACAGACGCTTATCCACTGAGCCACCCAGGTGCCCCCTTCACAGCATATTTATTTTAAAGTTTTTGTCAGACTGTTCTACATGGAATGAATGAATGAATTTCCAATTGTTTATTCTTTGTCATTTTTAGCATTGGTTTTTTTCGTGTTCTGAAAGTTGCATTTGCAGATT
Source organism: Phoca vitulina (assembly GCF_004348235.1). Classification (NCBI taxonomy): domain Eukaryota; kingdom Metazoa; phylum Chordata; class Mammalia; order Carnivora; family Phocidae; genus Phoca; species Phoca vitulina. The sequence continues at coordinate 10,273,099 of NW_022589713.1, read as the reverse complement.
AATTTTAATGTGGATGGATTCTTATATTTATTCCTCTCTGCCAGTTCCCCTCTTTGCCTACCTCTCCCTGTCCTTGTAGGTCTTGCACTTGCCTCCACCCAGCTCACTGGACCCCCGATCTAAGACAGTGGTTTTGAAAGGCAGTTCAGAGTACACAGTGACATTAAAAGTTTGCAGATCCAGCCTCTGATTCAGCAGCAGTTTGCCTTAGCTCCAGATTGGAAGCTGGGCCTGTTCCCTTTGCAGGCTTAGGCCTGCAGTACTCCTGAAACCAGAACCCCATACAAACATAATCATTGGTAGCAGACATTTTCAGCTTCCTTTAAAACGAGGAGAGCAGCACTAAGTCCTTGGCAACAAGCAGTGAGCCAGAGTCCAGCCCCTGCTTAAGGTGGGCCCTTGTTTCCTTTGCCCCGTAGGGGCCAATTCCTGACCACCCTTCTTGCTTCTGGACTCTGAGCCCAGAAAGCCCACCTTCAGCCTTGGGCTCTAGATTATCCTATTGTATTTATGTCCCATTTCTGGTCTGAAAGAGTGTGTACCTTTATTTGAAATGAACATTTGTCCTCCTCTCTTTTTTAAAAATTTCATTCGTCAATGCTCTATTTTTGGAAAAGAAAACTTTTGAGCTAGAATTTCTCACTCTTTCTTTAAAAAAAACCCTGTGAGGGCACCTGGAAGGCTCAGTCGGTTAAGCATCTGCCTTCAGCTCAGGTCATGATCTCAGGGTCCTGGGATTGAGCCCCACATCGGGCTCCCTGCCTTAGCAGGGAGTCTGCTTCTCCTTCTCCCTCTGCTGTTCCCCCTGCTTGCTCTCTCTCTCAAATAAATAAAGTCTTAAAATTAATTAATTAACTAATTAATTAATTAATTAAAATAACCCTGTGAGGTAGATAGGCAGGGCTGGGAAACTCTGAGATTATTAGATGCCTTATTTTATTAATTTACAGATATGATATTACAGAAATCTAAGTAGTTTCCCATTATTTCAGAGCAAGTTTAATGAAGAATGAGGGCTAGAGCTCAGGTCTTTATATTCCCATTCCAAACCCTGTTTTTCTCAAGCATCCTTTTCTTTTTTCTTTTGTTTTTGTTTTGATCTCACTTTCTTCTATTTATAAAAATAAAATGAGGTAAGTGTTTATTTGAAAATAAATCTAATGATTCTACTTTGAGAATGTATTGAATTACCACATGCTTAAGACCGCTTGTACTCGCGTCTGATGGCTTAAATGGCTACGGATCCTTTTTCTTCAGTCTCAAGGTCAGGCCTCAGAAAAAGCTGAAGCTCATCATCTCAGTACTTCAGTTCATTGAATCGCCATAGGAAACAACCTGAATGACTCCCTGACCCTTATCCATGGCACCCCTCAGAACAAGTGTATGACGGGCTATATTCTTGCTCATTTATTCATTCATTCAATGAATAATTAATGAATGCCCATTATGTGACTCTCTCCAGTTTGCCAGGGAGGACTCAGTGCTCTGGCCAGTTTAGCATTTTTCTCAGACAGAAGTGTCCCAGTTGGGATGACAAATGGTACAGTTCCCCTCAATAGGTGCCGACACTGGTCCTGGTACAGTGACTGCGTGAGTGACTCAAACAGGCAAAACCTCCTGCCTCTCTCTCTCTCTCTCTCTCATCTCGTGTTGCACCACCATGAAAGCTCACCCACTATAAAGGGAGAGGACAAGGGGTTCCTAGCTAAGAGATGGTTACCGCTTTCTCTACTCAAAGAGTGTAATGGGCATTCAGAGACTAATAAATTGTGTGCATGAGCAGAAACTACACCCTGCCAAGAAGATAAAGAAATCAGGAGTGCCGAGCGTGGGGGCTGTTGTCATCAGCGATGCCAACCCTCCGGCGCTGCCTCCAAGACCTTTCCTTGCTTCTGCACTTGGTCTCTTACCTCTTTTGACTGGGTCCATGAAAGGGGAAAACCCTAAAAACAAACTCAGTGATCATTTCTCTAGTGGGTTTGTCAACTCTGGGAGAGATAGTATTTCTGCATCAGAGTGTAGAAAAGCAGGCATTCCATATTTAAGATATAACAAATGCGCCCATATCTCAAGCCTTTCAGAGTAAGGTAAGTATCAGGGCTCTTATATCTTTCAAGGCCCTCAGAAGGGTAAAAAGTAAGGTAATACCAAGATAGGGTTTCAAATATTGTGATCTCTAAAATGCAAAAATTGCAGAGTGAGCATCTTTCCTCCAACTTTTGAGTGTGATGTCTTGGATTCCATATGTTTCTATTTCTTTGAATATTTTGCTAATATCCAGAGTCTAAATGCAAAGCACTTCTGGGGCTTGGGCTTTCATGCACACACATACACACACACACACACAAGGCCTCAGCTTTTAATGGCACATTTTAGGATAGAAGCAATATTTTTTTTCATTCTCTCCTTTTTTTGGAGAAAATAATTATTTTTAGCAATTATTTACTCAAGGATTAAGGGTGATTGAGAGCACAAAAATATCCTTACATGAATATCCATATATAAAGAAAGACGTGTTGCTTTATAGACAAAGTTGCCCATTGACCATTGGATTTTGGGATTCAAATTTCTAACTGAAGGGGGAGAAAAATGCATATCACTTTGGCTAGGGAAGATAAGGACATCTTAGGAAAATAAGAAGCTAGGCAAGCCTAGTTGCAAAAGTGCAAAAGGTTCTCTTCAGGGAGAATGCTCCCTCAAATGGGTGCAGACGTAGGCAGAATGTGTTTTCTCTAGCTGTGCACCCCAACCCTCTATTAAAGGACAATGTCAAGTTCATCGCCATGGGGAGTCATTTCCAATTACAAGTGCATCCATACCATCTCTGCCACTTAATTCTTCAGGACAATCTTTGTGAAGAGGTATTGCCTGAAAAATAGTTTGCATGTGTGCCTACTGACTTTGTAATCTTAAACAGATTAACAGACTTTGGGAAAGACTCAGAATTCCCTCTGATAATAGTCATGACTCATATTACCAGTTTATGTCCTCTTACACTTGTTTGTTTATGATCCATGCCAAAAATTTGGCAGAAAATCTTGACCATACCGACAACTGCAAGCTGCTTTTTCTTTTAGGTTTTACAAACGACTTAGGTTGATTCTAATGAAATGGGTGGAGAAGAAATAATCCAAGAAATGTTGCATCTGTATTTACTTCTTGAGGATAAACTGGTAAACAAGTGAAATAGCTTATGATGACAAGCTTTCTTTCTGAGGCAACCAGGCCCACACCTGATTCTCATCAAGAATGTCCAGGGTATGTGCTATGGTGAGCGCTGTAAATTGTGTAAGACTGATGAATCACAGACCTGTACCCCTGAAACAAATAATACATTATATGATTAAAAAAAAAAAAGAAGAAGATAGTAGGAAGGGAAAAATGAAGGGGGGGAAATTGGAGGGGGAGACGAACCATGAGAGACTATGGACTCTGAGAAACAAACTGAGGGTTTTAGAGGGGAGAGGGGTGGGGGGAAGGGCAAGCCTGGGGATGGGTGTTAAAGAGGGCACGAATTGAATAGAGTACTGGGTGTTATACGCAAACAGTGAATCATGGAACACCACATTAAAACCTAATGATGTAATGTATGGTGATTAACATAACATGATAAAATAAAATTTAAGAAAGAAAGAAAGAAAGAAAGAAAGAAAGAAAGAAAGAAAGAAAG
>NW_022589713.1:10076857-10269419 GCF_004348235.1 Phoca vitulina | reverse complement strand
AAGAAAGAAAGAAAGAAAGAAAGAAAGAAAGAAAGAAAGAAAGAAAGAAAGAAAGAAAGAAAAAATTTAAAAAAAAATAAAGAAGAAGGGGAAAAAAAAAAGAATGTCCAGGCATTTAGGGCCTCAAGCTCTTCACTACTTTAAATATGTATTACCAAAATCCAGTTATGCTCTTTTATTTTAAATGAAGCTTTGAAATGGCTGCATTAGCCAACTTTACAATCAAGATCTATAGAAGGAAACTATTTTAGGGTGGTATGAAAAGTTTCATTGAAAGATGGCATGGGGTAGAAACTCACATGGGATGATCCTAGGGAGCCCTTAAAAATACCTTTCACTATGATTCCACCCGCAAGAGGTCTGTTCCTATGCTTAACCACTATTACACATTGTGTCCACCACTTGACTTGCACATATATTGGTGGTTATCTTCTCATACATATTACTCATACATCATATTACTAATTAGATCATGAGCCTGGAGGCTATAACACACAGTCCCAAATGTGAAAATTTTTTATGTATGAGTTTAATGTTTATTACTATTTTACCTGCAGAATGGAGGGCAACTCAGACCCTAGATGATCAAAGAAGGTTAGATCTTGTTGAGACCTTAGATATCGTGCAGTCAGGTGTCCTTCAAACTCTTTGTTTAAGTATCTGAACTTGAATAAATAAAAGTCAGGTGTGTAATGTACAAAAGAGATGTAAAAAGGAGCTGGAAGGCCAGCGCCTGGTAGACTGGATTTCCGTGAACCTCCCATTGTCGGTGTCTTCTTCATTCCAACCACTTTCAAAGAATCCCTAGGACCCCATGAAGTAGTGTCTAAAAACACTGATTTCTTTAATTTAAAGATAAAAGAATTATAAGTGTAGTTGTCTTCAAAATTTTGAGATCACACATTCTTATCAGTAAAAACATTTGAGCATATGCTCCAGTGTATATTTATATACTACTATGGTATGCTTCTTATAAAACATACACACAAAATAAAAATTTATAAATAGTGGCTTGAAAATATGGGAGTTATATTTTCCTCTCATACCCCAGCAGATCACCTTGTATGCCCTTTATTCCCCGTATGAAGAACATAGCCTATAGCTGTTAGGGCTGACATTCCCAAACCTGCAATCAAACAAGGATTCGGGGCACCTGGGTGGTTCAGTCAGTTAAGTGTCGGACTCTTTATTTTAGCTCAAGTCATGATCTCAGGGTCCTGGGATTGAGCCCTGCATCGGGCTCTGTGCTCAGCCAGAGTCTGCTTAGGATTCTCTCTCTCCCTCTCCTTCTGCCCCTGCCCCCAATTGTGCTCTCTCTCTCATCTCTCTAAAACAAATAAATAAAATCTTTAAAAAAAAACAAAACAAGGATTCAAAATCTGGTCATCGACTTAGTGGTCCAGTGTTCTACTCACTCTTCAAATGTTCATTCCAGTTCAGAGTTTGTCACTCTAAAACTGTGTTTTTGAGTAATGTATAACTTTCTTTAAAACAACAAAGTCCTTATCTTTCTAGTTATTGTGCAACAATAAAAAAACTAATTTATAAGCCAAATATGATCCAAACTACACAATGAATAAACACTGAAGATGCTAGCATGAATTGATTGTGATGGATTTTGGTGTTTTGATACAATTGAATTATCAATTATATCAACTAGGAATGATTTTGCATGTATATAACAGCAAAGAAGATTTCTAAAGGTTTAGAGAGATGGGAGTTCATTTTTCTCACATAGTCTACAGATAGGCAGTTACTGCATTGATTTGGGGTTTCAACAATGTCAAGAATGCTGTATCTGGAAATATTGGTTTTTCCTTCATGGTTATAAGATACCTACTGTGATTACTTTTATTTTTAATAACATTATTTCAACCACTGATTTATGAGCTTCCTCATTATAATAGTGTTAGCAATATACAAAATAAAAAATTTGATTGTTTTAACAAAAAGTTATTTTCTGTATATTTACAACTTTACCTTTTCTGCTAAATAATTGATTTGAGCTGATGCATACCAGACAGGCCCCACTGACATTTTTACTATTTCAAATGATTGATCAAATTTATTATTAACTCAAGACTGAACAGCCTGAGAAATGGCACGATTGAGATAAGAGTATTGAAGACACACTCCTCCTCGTTCATAATATGTTGTTGGGAATACTCCCAGCATAGAGTTTTTTTTAGATGTATTTTTAGGGTCTGTAGACACCTGATGCTCTCTTTTGATGTCAGTAGGAAATTAAATAAATATTTAGGAACCAGTGCATTGTTGTATATAGATAGGTTGGATAGGCATTGGAAAGAAGGGAAGGCTGGAAAACGTGTGAGGTCCCCTGAGCAACACCTCTGTAGGTAGGAAGAGGGGGAAGGTCACAGAGATAATCAGGGACCAGATCATGTGAAACCCATGAGCAATTTAAAAGACTTTGAATTTTATTCTCAGTGGAATAAGGAGCCTTTGAAGGGTTTTAAACACAGCAGTAACATGACCTAAAATACATTTGGAGAAGTTAAGTAAATTGTCCAAAAATGCACTGCTTATCAATTGGTGAAGTTGTGATTCAAACTCAGGTCTGTTCTACTCCAAAGACTGAACTTGTAACAATCCATGCTCCAGAGTATTGCTTTACTTTTGATATTATTATCCAAATCAAATCTTAAACTCAAAACTTGGGTTTGTGTCAAAGTTTATTTTTGCTAAAGAGTCTGTTACATCAGCAGCAACATATTTTGACTCTCTGAAATATATTATGAAATATGAAGATACAGAAAAGAAAGATAAAATGGCAAACAACCCTCTGTTGGAAAAAAGATATCAGAAACTTTACTACATTGAAAACATTTAAGCAAAATGACATTTAAGAGGAATTCAGACAGTGATTTATGTTAGTTGCATTTATACACTATGAACTAGAATGTGAATTATTACGTCAAAATAATTCTGATTTTTCTTTCAAAAATGTGTATGAAATAAAAATTGAGCTGAACATACTACATACATAATTTCTTTATGAATTTTTCATATATCTCTCTTCTAGATTGCTTCGAAGTATGTGATTCGTTATGTTGAAATCCATGAGAAAGGCTCATGTTGTATTTTGCTCCTGATTGGGAGAAAACTCATGAGATAAATTATCCCCTGTTCATTCTACAATTTGCAGTCTCGAGAAGATTAGATAGTTCAAACCAAAGCCTCATTCTGTTCTGAGATTCTTCCATTATTTCTTTATTTATTCTGAGGTCATATTACTGCATTCTTCTTTTCCCCTTTCTTCTGAGGGAGCTAAGATAAAATAGTTTTATGGAGGAAAGTAACTATCTTGGGAAAAAGTTGCACATTTATTTATTCAGTCAAATGATTTCTTGTATTGATGATCCCTAATTTTCTGTGCCTCTTTATTTTTCTGTGATGCAAAGAAAATAAAACTTCCTGAGTGGATCGGATAGTACATCAGGGTTATATAGGCTATTGTTTTATGTTCCCTTTAAAAAGTGACAAATTTGCTTAATAACTGCTGAATTTATTCTTTCCTCCTATCCTGACCTGCATTTGGCCAATACTTTATGTCAGTAGTTGTGTTTTGTCCTGAGAGCCGTGCAAGTCTGAGGTAAGAACAAAGATATTTTATTGTCATAAGAGTCTTCATTTAGTGTATTGGGGACAATTCTTCATGCCAATAAAGACAATTCTACAGTATTATAATTTTGAACAACTTCAAAAATGTCTCATTGTATGAATGCACTAAAATTCACTTAAATAAACCCCTATTGTTGTACATTTAAGCTGTTTTCCATTTTTTGTTATGATTTAAAAATGTTGTAAAGAACACAATTATAACTAACTTCATTAACAAATATTCAACGATTTATTTTCTCACATACAGTTGAAGCAATCTTTTCCAAAGACAAATCTACTTATATTTAAAACTCTTTAAAGCTTTGAAAGGACACATTAGTTGTTTGAGAAAAAGAGCAAAACCCTGAAAAAAGAGGGAACTTTGGTGCTTTTTTGCCCCTTCCTGCCTCATTGACCACATTCCCCCTTCTCTTGCCATTCTAGCTACAATGATGTCCTGTCAGTTCCTTGTATTCATCATGTCTCTTCCTACTACAGGATCTTTGCACCTATTACTTCTCTGATTTAACCCTGCTTTCTCCCCTCTCCTAGTTAAAATGCGTTCACCATTCAGCTTTCAGCTTAAAGGGCCCTTCCTGAGAAAAGCCATTGTGTATCTCTTAACGTTAAATACCCTTGTTAAACACACTCATACCTCCCTTACATAGCACTTGCCACAGTCCCACATGTTTGTATGATTTTTAATATGTCTCCACCACTAAACTGTAACTTTTTGAGGGCAGGGACTTACTGAATACCCAGCATCTTGCAAATTGACTGACAAAGGTATATGTGTTGTGTGTGTGTGTGTGTGTGTGTGTGTGTGTGTGTGTAAAATATTTATCAAATATATACTATGTGCCAAGTCCTACGTTAATTGATATATCTATGTGAATTTTCTTAAGCATGTTCTTATAATACATTTTTAGAAGTGGAAGCTATTTAGTCAAAGGCTGTGCACATTTTTACGGCTTTAATACATGTCGCCAATTTGTTGTCAAGAAATGTACCCAATTAAAATCCCAAGACCAGTGTGTAAGGGTGAGAACACTTTCCCTTGAACCTCCAAAATACTTACAATTGTTATCTGCTGTAATTTTCATTTTTTTCTAGTAAGAAAGAGTATTTATGTTTATTAATCATTTGTTCCTACTGTGTGATTTCTTAGATTTAAACCCTTAAACAGCATCTTACAAATAGAAATTTAAATATTCCTGTGGTTCCACAAATTTCTTATTGGAGACCTGCAATACTTTTTCAAATTTTGTGTTTTCATCTGGATAAAATTATAAAAAGAAATGATACAGGTATATTCTAGCCATCTGGAGAACCACCATATAAGCAAGTCTTACCAAGTAATTTTAGTACCAGTGTTTGCATTATGATAAAAAAGGAACCACTTAACACAACTTTACTTATAAATAGTGAGAAAAGAACAAAGACAGACTTAATAATGAAGTAATGTTTTCATACCAAATGAAGGCCAAATGATGCCATGCTGTGCTCTATGAATAATAATGCCATAGTTATTTCAAAAGAGAACATTTCTGGTAGAACTCAAAAAACTTACATAAGTACTATAGCATATTCTAAGAGGACATTTAGTTTCTGCAAAACAACATCATCTTTTATGTTTAATTATTGTTAGCTTGAATTTTAAGGTTTTTATGGGGATTTCATTGTCACTTAATTTAAAAATTCAGCTTTGTTAACACAGTGTAATAAGATTTCTTATACTGAGTTTTATATTTGCTCTTATTTGCCAACATATAATTAATTTTAATTAACATCAGGAGTCTTTAAAAATGTTTTCCTTTTTTTAAGGATTTATGTACTTATTTGTGAGGAGACCACACATGTACATGTGCATGCATGCACGCGGGGTGGTGGGGAGGGGCAGAGGAAGAGGGAGAGAGAAACTTCAGCAGACTCCCTGCTGAGGGTGGAGCCCTACGTGGGGCTTGATCTCAGGACCCTGAGTTCAGACCTGAGCCAAAACCAAGAGTCAGACACTTAACCAACTGTGCCACCCGGGTGCCCCTAAAAATATTTTCCTTTTAAAATATAGTTTTATATGATTCAACAGTGTGACACACAATCATAGACCAACATAGTTTCAGTTGAAATCTACAAGTCGCACTTACCGAATAAATTGTGAAGAAGAAACATCTACTGTTGTTAAGACGACCATAAAATTTCTCTCTCAAACCACCAGCGCGCTACAGGTATCGTTACCTATGGAGATGTTGAATCACTGTGTTGTACAGCTGAAACTACTCTAACACTGTGTGTCAACTATACCCAAATAAAAAAATTAACAACAACAACAAAAGGAATCACCAGCACACTTTGGAGAGTGGAAGGGAATGCTGTTAATCGTCATGCTAGGACAGTAGGTGTAAATATTATCAGTCCTGGGAAGACTGTGCTGGTTGTTCACTCTCTCTATATATTTGGCTTTGCGGTAACTTTTTGTCCTATATCGAGCAAGGCAGGGAGAAATATGAACTTAGCTAGTCCAGTGGTCTGGCAGCCAGACCATCAGGCACAATAATGATAGGATTTTGGCCTTGAGATTTGACCCACTGAATTAAAGAAAGAGAAGGAATAGGAGTATCTTCTGGAATGGTTATATCTAGAAGTAAGTAGAAAGCACAAAATGAGTCATTATGTATAAAACCAAGTAAGCTGAGAAAAGAATAGGCAAACTTGGTGTGAATTTTTTAAATAAATTAGACTCCAAGCACACTTTACCAATCCCATTCCTTTCCCTATAAACAGAAATTGTACAGATAGAATACACAGTAGACTTAAGCATCTTCAGTTTGACTTTAAAATGTCCACACTAAGTGATGGTAACTTCTAAATTCTTAACTCTGGACCCAACTCTCCCCTGAACTCCAGAGTCATAGATACAACTTCCTACGTGTATAGAAGACATCTCAAAGTTAACATACACTATTGTAGTCTGCTTGAGCTGCCATAACAAAATATCATAGACTGAGTGGTTTAAATAACAGACATGTATCCTCTCACAGCTCTGCAGGATGGAAAATCCAAGATCACAGTGTTGGTCAATTCGGTTCCTGGTGAGAGCTATCCCTGGCTTGCTACCTTCTTGCTGTGTCTCCACGTGGTGACATGAGAGTAAGACAAAGAGAGACAGAGAGACAGAAGGAGAACAAGAGAGAAAGAACAGGCATACATGTGAGCAGACAGTCTGCTATCTCTTCTTACTGGGGCGCTTAGTCCTATGGCACATGAGGTCCACATCCTTATAACCTCATCTAATCCCAATTATATCCAAAAGCCCCCTTTTCCAAATACCACCACACTGGGGGTTAAGGCTTCAAAATATGAATTTAGGGGAGACAGAAACATTTTGTACATAATATAAGCCAAACTTTTATATACCCTCCAACCTGAACTGGCTTCTCTCTGAGGCTTCCTCATTTCAGTAAATGACACTTCATTTGAAATTGCTCAGATCAAACATTTGGAGTCATTCTTGAGCCCTCATTTTCTCCTACACTCATTAATCTAAAAGTCCTTTTAGTGCTTACTGCCAAAAAAAAAAAAAAAAAAAAATACTTGCCCTAGATTATAGTATCCTCTGAGATCTGGGGTCTGGCTAACTCTTTGATTTTCTCACCATTTCTGGCCATGCTTTCTTAGTTGCTAGTAATTATATTTTATACTATAACCAAAATTTTCATAATTGTTTAGCTATATTTCTGTATTTAAGTAGATTCAATACTCATTTCCAAATATTTTTCTCTGTTTTCTCTAGTCATTTATTGGTTGGCCAAATTTCATTATCCTGATGGTATTGTGCTGTGAGGTCTTGCATATTTGGAAATGTGGGCTTTTGCCTTTATTATTAAGCAATGAACTTGACTCTACTTCATCTCTACCCTGTGATGTATATCCCTGGACTCAGAGATACTCTCTCAAGCCATCCCTCCCCAAATCTTGCTGGCCAAGTACAGGGAAATGATCAGTCCCATTTACTTTAGCAGAATTCTGAAATTTTCACTAGCTCTATAGAGGTATGTTTTCTACTTGGCATTCTCCTTTAAATAGATCCAAATTTCAAATTGCAATCATTATCATTGGGTTTTATGGCTATCTCCTAGCTCATCGGAGATGGAATTTATAATTATTTTGCTCTTTGCAATGTTTGGCTGCTTTTAGAGAGAAAGAGGTATAGAAATGCCTTCATTCTTTCATCTTTAACTGGAAGTTTGATTCAAAAGATTTATAAATAAAAATATAAATCCAGTTGTCAAGACACTTATAGTATAGTAAGAGGAAATCATCCTTAAACAATTTCTGTTTCATATGCTATAGGGTGTAGTAGACAATAGCTTACCTATTTAATGCCTTCATCAGCTCTTATAAAAATAGCTTTTTAAGCAAAAATATACATGTAAGCAAAATTTATGTTATATTACATTAAAAGCAGGTGAATTTATGTTTTTACTGGCTAGGAATTTTTAAATTTCAAATTAAAATAATGAAATACGATTAAATACTCAGAATATTGACAAAATTTTAAAGTTCTGCATTACCAGGCTTATGAGATGTAGAACATAGAAAACTCTCATATCACTGGAGGCATCAATGCTACTCCCAGTACAGATCCTAAAAAGTGTTATTTTTTTATGTAGAAAAAACTAATAAAAGGATTTTCATTATAACATTATTGGTAATAATAATAAAATTTTGGCAATGAACTAAATATATCTTAACCAAAAAATGGATAAATAAATTGTAGTAAATAAAACATTAGCATATTATATGTCAATTAAAAAGAATGAACTAAAACCACATGTAGTAACATGGATTCATCTCAAAAGTATAAATGAATCAAAAAGCAATTTGAGGAAGGGTAGGTATAGTGGATGGCCATTTGCGTAAAGTTTAAAGTCACATAAAACAATACTCACTGTTTCTATCAGGTAGAGCTGGATCAGGAAATTAGAAGCCACATTACATTCTAAGTATCAAGGATTTTGATACAAAAGATTAGAGGTGTACAAAACAATTGAAAGGGCCGGGACAATATAATTAGGAAATCCACTGGTGACAATCTCAGTTGTAACAAGAGAGCTGAGCTGGTAGTTTTCAAGAGGTTATTTAGAAAGCATTGAAAGTCTCAGGAACCAAGGGAAGGTCCTGACTATCCCAGCAGGCAACACTGATTCTCCAGAAGCCATTACTTTACGTATCAATTGCCCACATCACTAAAGAAGGTGAGCTTGCCAGAAAGCTATTGTAATCTTCTTGTTTGCAACCTACCCAGTGTCTGTCTGAAAGCACCTCCAGAAAATCCTATCCACCCCTTCCTTTCTACCTTCCAAATACCACTGGAGTGCCACTCATTGGTAAACTCTAACTCAGAGCCCCAGGGAAAAGGGAACTCTAAAATATCATTCTTTGTTTCTCCTCTGCAATGGAGAGACCTTTGAAAACCTTTGAAGATCTTGGAAGGGACAGCAGTGATGCCATATTGACAGTGGTCCAGCCAAATATTCTTCCTGGATACGAACAATTATAATAACTTTAAAAGTAACCTTGGGAACGATAAACACTATATACAGGAGAGTGATTACTTCTGAGCAGGGAAATAGTCAAAGCAAAAGCAGTACAAGGTTAAGTGGAGAAACTACCCGTCTTAAAAAAGAATCTGATAGCATTGCAGTTTCTAATGAATAGAGTTGTTAACTGAGCAACCGTTATTTCAAGCACATGTGTAAACACTATAAATTGACTGGTTCACTTATCATCTAAGCCTAATTGGATTTGTTTTATGCTCTGAGTTGAGCCAAGTAAAAAAAGTTTTCGAATTGCCCAGATCCTCTGATAAAAAAAGGTACACAATTGTCTGTAGTCTGAACGACATTGCAACAATGACTCTATCCCTAATCATAGAGGTTCAAGATGATTTAATTCTGTGTAAGAGGAGGGGAGAGTAAACATATAACTAAACTGTCCAGTGTGTGCACAGCTTGAGTACCACTTGGGGGACTTGCAGGCAGACACATACGACCTTAGATTGTATTTGAACAGGAAACCCTGACACCTTCCAACTTCCAACTGATCAAAGGACCAAACTGATTCACTTTTTCAAGTTTCTCGTGTATATACATACATATCCTTATCCCAACTTATGGAAAGTTAAAAACAAGGAAATCTAAGGATCAATGTGGTGCTATCAGGTTGTGTGAAAATCCTGTGAGGTCCCCTTTTCAATCATAAGAGAATACTTTCTACATTTTTCGATCCCAGGTCAATTTCATCCAAATTTATTCCTCCCATCCTGTTTTTGTTCTCCATAATTATCACGGCTCTCTCATAGTGTTTTTATCTTGGCCTCTGACATCGAATACTTTCTTTTAAAAAGATAATATCCAGTTTCCTACAACTTTAAAAACATTTAAAATAATTTTATATTTTAAACTTTTAAAACATGGGTGTGTTTAACATGCTTGAAAACACATAGGTGTTTAAAATGTTTATGTTATAAATATATACTGTTACTTATAACTATACTTCTATAAGATATTTAAGTGTAAGTTTTATAGGTATCTTCTAAAGATACTTCCAAAAGTATCTTTGTATTTCCAGGAACTAACTCATTAATATCTAAGAGCTACAAATGACCAAATTATAGCATATAAATGTTCAGAAATGAAAATATAGCAATGCTGTAACTGTTGTACTAATGTGAATGTCAAATAGATTGCAATGCAAAAAAAAAAAAAAATGATCTGTTCAAAAGATACAAGTCAGCCATGTAATGTGGGTTGAAAACTGGAAATCTTTAATAGAAAGCAAGAGGAGCGAATCATCCAAAAGAGCAAATCACAGCTACAGATGCTAACAGAAGAGCAAAGAACGAGAAAACAGAGGGAGATTCCTATGGCTGTCCAACAGTAAACATATGCCCATTTTTCCCTGAGCAGATGAAAACAGTCACAGAAACTATGGGACTGGAAAGTTGCCATGTTTTTTGTTTTTGGTTTTGTATTTTTGTGTTTTTTGTTTTTTGTTGTTGTTGTTTTTTTTCTTCAAAAGAGTCTGTGGTTGTAGTTTGCAGCAAATAAGAAGCAGACAGGAAAAAAGATCTTGCTGCAGATTTTTCCTCAGAGTTGACAGTCAACATCTGGAGAGATTAAGAGAAGTAAACTAGCTTATCTAATTAAAACTTTTGATAACTTGCACAGCTCACTTAGTAATAACTAACCTGGAATTTACAGTTTACAAAGTGTTCTCACATTAAAACCCTTCTAAACAAAGTACTTGAACATGGACACTTGACTAGAATATCATAATGAACACTTAAAGTGTAGTGTGTGTGTTTATTCATTAAAAAGCATGTTCTTTCTCTATTCCATTGAAAACCAAATAAAACAACAAATGAAATGACAACAACAGAAAATCTCACAGTAAAAACTGACTTTTGGTAATTAATAGAGAAAGATGCTCTAGGCCCAGTTGAACTAAACAGATTGACATGAGACCAAATATATATTAAGAGTATAAGCTTAAGTCCACTTTAAAATTGGACACATTCAACCTCACAAAACTTCCCAGTTGCCTCAGTGTCCCCATATATTTCCAGTATTCCCCAGCAATAAGACACAAGGAGATGGGAGTAAATATTCATTTAATTAACAATAGCCATGTTCTATCTAAGGCAATTCGGAATGAATTTTTTTCTTTTTAAATTTTTACTTAAATTCTAGTTAGTTAACATACAGTGCAATATTGGCTTCAGGAGTAGAATTCAATGATTCATCACTTACATACAACCTCCAGTGCCCATCATAACAAAGACCCTCCTTAATACACATCCCCCATCTAGCCCATCCCCCACCTACCTCCGTCCATCAACCAGAATAAATTTTATTAAAAAAAGAATAAAATTTATATTGTTTTTTGATATTCAAATGAGTCTCTCTGTTTTGAAGATAGAACTCAAGAGGTAAGCTCAGGTAATACATTTAATGTGGCTCTTTTGAACTATGGTTCAAGAGTCAGATGTTTCAGGGACCATTTGTCTCCTACCATCCTGTAGTCTGCAATGTTATGATAAAGGAAACATGGGGGCACCCCAAAGTTAGAAGGCTCCTGTGATTCATTCCTTAGTCTGCAGCTTCCTCAGTGTCCATGGTATCAGATAAGCTGAGAGAAGGCTGCTGAGGTTCAGCTCTGAATTAGGAACACAACTGGCCAGAACACAGGTGGTTATTCTGAAAACAGTCTGACCCACAGAGCATTTCAAAGAAAGTCAGACAAGCTATCTAATTTTTCAATCAGAGAGGGGTGTCACAGAGTTGTGGGAGCTTAAAGTTCATCTTAGCTAACTGACCTTCCAAGTTATTTTTCCATTTAGCTCTTGTTTTAAAAGTTGTCGTTCATGTCCCACAATTTCTCTTATAGTGTATAGTAAGTTGAATAATATTTATTCACTCATTCTTCTAGTAATTACTTAATGTGTGACTTGTGTATATGCAGCACTGTTTTAGGCACAGAGGTACAACCAGTGAACACGTTTATTATTTAATAGTCTTCTCTTACGTAGCTTCCATTCTAGTTAGAGAAGAAAAACAGTAAACAAATAAATTGTCCACATGATTACAGATAGGAGTAAATGATATTAAATCAATAATGGAATAGGGAGTACTTGAGGCTTGGAGGGGAATATAGTTAAGATATGGTTGTCAGGTAAGGCTTCTGAGAGGAGGTGGTGTTTGAATTAAATTCTGACCAAGGGAAAGAGGGCAGCTATGCGAGGATGTGGGGCAAGAGTATTTCATGCAGAGAGAATGGCAGATGCAAACGCCTCGGGGCAGGAATTAGATTATTGTAGTGCAGGAAAAGAAAGAAGGCCAGTGTTTCTGGAGCACAGTAAGCTTGAAGAGTATAGTGTAAGATAAAATTAAAGATATAGACCAATAACTTGAACCCTAGGACTATGTTATAAGAAAAGGGAAGGATTTTTAAATCCATTGAAGGATTTTAAACAGGGGAACAACAGGATTTCCTACTGGATGTTGGTAAAGAGTAAACAGAGCAAGCAAGACTAGAATCAGGGAGACAAGCTGGGGATTATTGCAGTAGTTCAGGTGAGAGAAGATGTTAGGTTAGTCAGAAGTTTGGATGGGGATGCAGAGAAGGGGACAGATGTGTGAGACATATATTTTGAAGGTAGAATCTTATAATTAGTGTATAAGATGTGATGGTATGTGGTAAAAGAGGATTACATCAAACCCAGACCTTCTAGACTAAGTGACTGAATGAATTACTCACAGGGAACAAAAAAATCAAAGGACTATGATTGGGGATACGGGGTGAGAACTGACAATTCTGTTTTGGATATGTTAGGTTTGATATTTTTATCAGACACCCATGTAGTGGATAGCAGTGAGGTAAATATGAGTCTGGAGTTCGGGGGTAGCCTCAAGGTCTGGAGTAGTGGGGTAGCAGATAGGTGTTCTTTAAAACTGTTGAACCAAATGAGATCACCTAGATGGGGACGTAGACAGAAAACAGAATAAAAACAAAGACTGAAGCTTGAACATGTTGACATTTAGAGGCTGGAAAGAAAATAGGCCAGCAAAGGAGAATAAGCAGCACCCAGTGATGCAAAATAAAAATCAGGACATTTGAATATTAGCAAATTATGTGCCCCTTTTTTCAAAATATATCCAGACTCTCACTTCTCAATATATCCATTGCTTCCACCTTTGTCCAAACCTCCTCCATCTCTTGCCTGAATTGCTAGAATAGCTTCCTGCTTCCACCCTTTTTCCTCAAGAAACCAAGTGATCCTATAAATACAACAAACAGTTGATGTCGCCCACCCCTCTGTTCAAAACCTTGCTTTGGGTAAAGTCAACCTTTTACCATGCCCCCAAGGCCTTTGACAGTTTGCACCATTATCTTTCTGATCCCATCTCTTTCCTTTATCCACTCTACTTGTGCCACCCTGGCCTCGTCACCATGCCCCAGGCACACACAGCTGGCCCTCCCCAACTTCAGTGCTTTGCACTGGTGGCTCCCTCTGCCAGGAATGCTCTTCCCTCATAAGTTATCATATTTTCTTACCTCCTTCAGGTTCTTTGCTCGAATATCACCCTTGTAGTGAGATCTTCCCTGAACATCCTGTTTAAATTGGTGACACCGAAGGTGCCTGGATGGCTCAGTCCATTAAGCATCTGCCTTAAGCTCAGGTCATGATCTTGGGGTCTTGGGATCAAGTCCTGTGTCAGGATTCCTGCTCAGTGGGGAGCCTGCTTCTTCCTCTCCCTCTCCCTCCTCCCTTCCGCCCTGCTTGCTGTGCTCTCTCTCTCTCTCTCTCTCTCAAATAAATAAAATCTTTAAAAAATAAAAATAAAAAGATAAAATGACAGCCCCCTTTCCAATTCTCCTTAATTTCCTTCCTTGCTTCATTTTTCCATAACATGTAGCAGTATCTGATGCACCATAAATTTTATTCATGTATTTACAATATTGTTGCCTGAGTTCCCCATGAGGGCAGGTTTTTTTTTTTTTTTTTAGTACCTGCAACAATTCCTGGTACACCAGCAGTCAATAAATATTGGTTAAATAGAACCCCAGAGATTAAAGTGTTGTAAAAAGGAAGGATTCAACTTTACTGAATGCTGCTGAGAGATTGGTTAACATGCTGTTATTTGGCAAGATAGAGGCCATTGATGATCTTGACTAAAGCCATTTCATGGAGTGGTGGAGATGGAAGCCCATTGGAACTTGTTGAAGAGAAATCAGAGGTGAAGAAGACCATAATCTGGATATATACAACTCTTAAATAGTTTCACTTTAAAAGACAACAGAGAATAAAGTGGTAGCTAGAGAGGTATGGGACAAGAATGTGTGTTTTCTGGTAGGAAGATCTAGGAGAGAGGAACAGTTGATGATGCAGAAGAGCAGCAGAGTTTAATTATTGGGACTGAAATATTTGAAGGGCAAGTTTCATTAAGTCAGAGCTAACATTTCAATGTTTCCCTAATATTATCATAATGTATCTTTCCACTCAGTAATTAAGGAATTACTTAATTCTCAGTGTTCTCACAGCTCTGTTTTTATTTGTATCTTTAGAGAAAGCCTTGTTCTGAATATAACTTCAAAGAGACAAGTAACAGTCAAGTATCAGTGGCTAATTAAAATAAAATGTGGAAAGTGCTTTAATGTTTATAATTTGAATTATCTCATTCTATGTACTCTTTTACCTGCAATCCTTACAGAAGCCTTTGATCAAAAATTGGCAAAATTCTGAAGGACCTGGCATACATCCTTTTGATTCTATTCTTTCATTTACCGATTTCTTTCTCAAATAGGTACCTTTTAGGATTTAGCTTTCTGTATCTGTCAATCAATTCCATTTACTAAAAGTTAGTTTCAATAACTTCAACTGGATTCCTTTGAAAGACATTGATATAATCTTTATTGCTATGGAGCAGAAGTCTCACCCACATGTGCATTGGGTGATATACATATACACCTGTCCTGGCTATAGATCCTGCAGTGGCCCATAAACCTGCTTCAGCTTCTCTTGGACGTGGTGCAGAAGTCCCTGGAGAACACTGTCTCAGAAAATCACCCACAGAAGAAAAAGCCTTAATGGAAGTCCAGGTTTCCTGCAACTAAGTTCCAGTGCATCATTGGAGCAAAAAAATACAACTTTGAAGGCGTTGGAGAGGGTAAGAACAGCTTGACATGACCTGCACCACTGTTCCCCTACGGCAGCACAGCTCAAGGCCAAGAGAGATCTTCTTGGTCCATGATTTCTCCTGTGAAGGAAAGTGAGGATGTACGCAGGACAGTGCCAAAGAGGCTCATTTCGATCTTATCCTAACCAGAGAACTGAATAGGGTGCTGCATGACTGGGGTGTGGGAAGAGCTGGGGCAGGGAAAGAAGATAGGACTCTCAGAAGGCATTAAAGGGATGCAGATTTTACTAAATGCATCTTTACCAAGAAGCCCATCCACAAGCCACTGGGATAGCTCACCTACAAATCTCCCCAGTGGACACCCCCAACACTCTGTATACTTTACCCACACACACCCCCGCCCTGTTGCTGGATCCCTGTGTGCTCTCCTGATAGTGAAGATGACAGCAAGTTTTGGCATACAGCTGGAGAGCAGGCACAGAAAGCCTGTCCAAATTTGTGGGACAGGGAAGAAATAATATTGTTAAAATGTCCATACTACCCAAAGATCTAATATTATTCCTATCAAAATTCCAATGGCATTTTTCACAGCATTAGAAAAAAAAAAAATTTGTATAAAACTATAAAAGACTCCAAATAACCGAAGCAATCCTGAGAAAGAAGAACAAAACTGGAAGCATGGCACTTCATGATTTCAAACTACATTACAAAGATATAGTAATTAAAACAGTATGGTCCTGGCATAAACCTAGACATATAGAGCAATGGAAAAGAATAGAGATACCAGAAGTAAACTCTCTCATGTATGGTAAACTAATATTTGACAAGGGAACCAAGAATACTCAACAGGGAAAGGATAGTCTCTTCAATACTTGGTGTTAGTGAAACTGGATAATCACATGCAAAAGAAGGAAATTGAACCCCTATCTTATGCCACTCAAGAAAATTGACTCAAAATGGATTAAAGACTTATATATAAAATCTGAAACCATAAAAATCCTAGAATGGAAATATAGAGAAAAATTCCTCTGACATTGGTCTTGGTAATGATTTTTTATATGACAAAAATTTTTTATATGACACCAAAAGCACAACTGATAAAAGCAAAAATAAAAAAGGGGGACTACATAGCTTCTGCACAGTAAACACACACACAGGCACACACACACACACACACACACACAATCAACAAAATGAAAGGCAACCTGTAGAAGAGAAGAAAATACTTTCAAATCATATTTCTGATAAGAAGTTAATATCCAAAATAAAAAAGAACTCAGACAACTCAATAGCAAAAAGAACAAACAATTGGATTAAAAACAGCAGAGGAACTGAATAGACATTTTCCAAAGAAGACATAGAAATGGCCAACAGATACATGGAAAGATGTTCAACATCTCTAAGCATCAGGGAAATACAAATCAAAACCACAATGAGATAACACCTCACATCTGTTAAAAAGGCCATCAAAAGAAAAGAGGTAAGTATTGATGAGGATGTGGAGAAAAGAGAACTCTGTGCACTGTTGGTTGCAATGTAAATTGGTGCAACCACTATGGGAAAACAGTATGGAGATTCCTCAAAAAAATAAAATTACCATTTGAGCTAGCAACCCCATTTCTGGGTATATATCCAAAGGAAATAAAACCAGGATCTCAATGAGACATCTGCACTCCCATGTCTTGCAGCAGTATTCACAATAGCCAAGATATGGAAATAACATAAGTGTTCATCTACAGGTGAATGGATGAAGAAGATAGGGTATAAATATAATACAACGGAGTATTTATCAGCCAGGAGAAAGAAGAAAATCCTGCCATCTGTGCCAACATGGATGAACTTTGAGGACATTATGCTAAGTGAAATAAATGAGACATATAAAGACAAACACTATATGATCTCACTTATATATGGAATCTGAAAAAGCAAAACTCATTAAAACAGACAGTAAAATGGTGGTTACCAGGGGCTTGGGTGAGGGCAATGAGATGTTGGTTAAAGGGTAATAACTTCTAGTTATAAGAGCTGTAATGTACAGCATGGTGATTATAGTTAATAATACTGTGTTATATACTTGAAAATTGTTTAGAGTGTATATTTTACATGTTCTCACTACAAAAAATGAAAGGTATTTATGTGAGGGGATGGAGGTGTTAACTAATCACCAGGTATAAGTGTATCAAATCATCCATCATATTGTATACCTTAAACTGACACATAGTTACATGCCAATTATATCTCAACAAAACTGGCAAAAATAGACTGATGATTGATAAACAAAATGTGGTATATACATGCAATGGAGTATTTTTCAGTCCTGAAAGGGAAGGAGATTTTAGCACATGCTACAACATGGATGAACCATGAGGACATAATACTAAATGAAATAAGCCCGTCACAAAGGGACAAATGCTGTATGATTCCACTTATATGAGATACTAGAGTAGTCAAAATCATAAAGACAGTAGCTAAAATAATGGTTGCCAGGGGCTTAGGGATGGGGTAATCGAGAGTTATTATTTAAGGGCTACAGAGTATCAGTGTTGTAAGATGAAACGAATTATGTGGATGGATGGTAGTGATGACAGTACAGAAATATGAATGTACTCTGAACAGTACACTTAAAAATAATTAAAATGGTCAATTTTATGTTATGTGTATTTTACCACAGTTTATAAAAAAAAATTTTAGAAGAAAAAAAAAAAAAAACAAAAGCCCCCGATGATTATGTAATTACCATACCAAGCATGAACTGCCTATGTTTATGTGACACTGAGATAAATTTCTGTCATGTTTGATGCACAATTTTCCCCCCAATACAGGGTCACTATACTTATTTACCTTTCCCAACTGATTTAGAAATTCTGGCCACTCATTTTCCTGCTCAAAATTTACAAGTAACCATTAACTCCATCACGTTATTAAGTGTTTACAAGGAGACTAAATGACTCTAAGGTCAATTCTCAGGAGTGGCTTCTCTCTAGAATGATCTAGAAATGAGAATGCATAATATAATAAAAACTTACAAAAATTTTAATTAGGAAATAAAATTAGAATTATGACTTTGTAGTTCCCAATTTCTGCTTTCAGTATTATTAGTGTTGTGGGGGACTTGCGAGAAATCCCTGCTTATCAGAATCTTCATTTTTTAGTACCCACAGCCCATTAAAAGGACCTCCAATTTTGCTTCAAGAATACTATGGAAATATTGCTTATAACTACAAACTGTTGTTCAGATCATAAAGTTGGAAGTTATCTATATAAAAAATACATTCACATATATTTCTATTTTCTTTTCTGTAGACCATCTAAGATGTGGGAAAGGATATATTAGAAAAGAGTGTGGAGATGAATTTGTGGGATTGAGAACATATCATTCAAATTTATCTTCCACAGTAGGAACAAAAGGTCTTTCAAGCCAGGGACTAAGATGGGTGGAGTCCTCTTCACAGAGAAGATTCCTCTCTGGGATAAGTCTGAGAACTGGGACTTCACCCGACACATGGAGGCATCCAAGACAGACAGCTTTAACTTTCTAGTGCCATGAGAAGTGACACCTTTATTTCTGGCTGATACGCTCAACATTTCAGAATATCCTGAGCCTGCTCTGCATTGTAGGTACACCTTCCTCCACAAAAACTTAGAACTTAGAGAGACAGAATCATCCAGCCAACTACATTCCCTTCCTTTTTCTGCTTCCTGTCTCCCATTTGCTTTCTAAGTGGAAAGGGACATGAAGAAATAGATACAAGAAGTGGCTTAGAGATGCCTTGAATTAGGTTCCTAACTCCCCTTGAGTTAAAGCAGTTCAAAGGTAAGGAACCTTAATTATGGCTTTGAAATTCACACGGCATACATGTATAAAATAGGTACATTTTTAGTGAGGTGTGATGTCAGGATCGGACTCTTGCTCAAGAATAACTGAGTCCATGTGAATCAAGCTAAGACCAAATGAAAAATTTTATTAATACTCCGGGTTAAAATGTTAAAATACTCATAAAAAAGTTTCACAAAGAACGAAACAATTGAAGTAGGGCACATATCCCCATGAATTTTATAAAGGATATTCAATGTCTCCTAATAGCTTGAAACACTGTGCCAG
Organism: Phoca vitulina; assembly: GCF_004348235.1. Lineage (NCBI taxonomy): Eukaryota > Metazoa > Chordata > Mammalia > Carnivora > Phocidae > Phoca > Phoca vitulina. Next base: position 10,249,997 of record NW_022589713.1, on the reverse strand, counting down.
TTCACAAAACTCTTAAAAACCAGAGAAATAATATTTTACTTTTGGAGATCCCATGACAAGGGCTTTACAAAGTCTGTCTGTGGTAATCAGAGAAATTTGCATGACTGAAATAACAAATGTGCTGGGCCTAAATAGATGACGTTTTTAGGTAAAGAGATAAAGAAAAGATATTTTAGAATGAAGATATTCATTTCATAAAATCACAGAGATGTGAATGCGCATATGCTGAATAGTGAAGTAGTATTTCCCATAATTTCCAACCCCTCCCCATGTTAATTTCTTTCCTATCTGTGTAAGTTACAAATGGATTGGGCTGCAAATAAGACAACCCTTACTTACAGTGACTTAAACAAATAAAGATGTCTTTTACAGCAAAATGTCTGGAGATAGATGGTTCTTAGATTTTGATCTGTCCTGCTTTACCATTTTTTAGTATATTGATTTTCTTTTAAAAATCTGTCGCCTCTTGGTTGAAGGTGGCAGCTATATGTTCAGACACTGTCTATATTCAAGTCAGAAAGGACATAGATAAAGGTTTGCCAATCAATGTAGGGGAAGACAAAGTTTTCCGCAGCCCCCTTAGGGTCCCCGGCTGGGTTTGAAAATTAAACCGACAAAGACAGATCAACGGAAGAAAAGCATACAGATTCATTTATATGAATTTTATGTGACATGGGAGCCTTCATAAGGAAATGAAGACAGGAAAAAGCAATGAAACCTGGCTGTTTTTTTACCTTAGCTTTGATAGAGTGTGGATAGTCATGTATAAATATGGTAGATCAAAGAGTTTGAATTCAGTGTGGTAAACTGGGAAAAATTTAGCAATGCCTATTTGTTCAGATTCTCCTGGCATCCCTTTGTCTTCAGAGATGAGGATGTTCCTTTTCTATGGGCTTAGGGAGGGCACCCCTCTTCTGAGGGTTTTATGACTTAATTCAGGGGAGACAGAAGAGTGTAAAATCAGAGTGACTTTCCTGCTTCTGCTATTCTTTCAAGCCCCGTCAGCTTAACTATTCAATATGGCCCCCATCACCAGCCAAATCTGTAGCCATATATCAGAAAACAATATCTTTTTCCAAATTTCCCCAACAGATTTTACTTACTTATCTCATTGGTTAGAGCTGGGACCCATGGAATCCCCCAATGCACAGAAGGCTGGGAAATTAGAGAATGAAATGTTTATATTTGGCTTGAAACAATGACTATTCATCTTCTAAGCTTGGCAAGTAGCTGTCCTTAACCACAACAACAACAACAAAATTATGTTAGTAAAGAAGAGGAAGTAATATCTGCCATATTAGCCCATATATGCTTAGTCCTGTCTCTATGTCTATATCTATGTTATTTCTCCAGGATTAGATATCTTTTTTTATCTTCATTACTCTTCAAAGGCAGACCACAGTACCACCTCCTTTGCAAGATTTTCCTATATAGTCTATTCCTAATGGACTGGTACTCTTTTTGATGCATATCACAAAAAAACTGCCATTAATTATATCCTGTCTTCAATTGCTTGCTAATTGCTATATAGATAAAATTTCTCTCCTCAATACAAATGTAAATATTGTTAAGGGAGATAGTAACTGCAACTTATACTTTTCTTTTCCTTTCAATGCCCAGAACAGTACTGGGCACATACAATATATATTAATTAATAAAAAATTGTTGATCCACTTCAGTTTTGCTTCATGAACATTTAGATTCTTAGAGCTGGTTAACTCATCCTTCCTTCATAACAAAATTCATTGAAAAAAGGAGATTTAATCAGCATGGTGTGTATTTATTGTCCATTCCATGTTCTTAAGCACTGTAAAGCTCCCTTTCTCCCACTTGGGTTTGGACGGTACTTTCTCCCCCTATCTGATTCCTAGAAGGAACACAGATCCAAGGCATGAACAGTCATCTGTTGGCCTCATTTATTGATTCAGCAATGGGCATCTGATCCAAGCCAGGCCAACATGGTTCAATTAAAATATTTTAAAACAAACTATTAGGAAAGAGAAGCATTCCCTTACTTTGGAATTGAAACTGGTGGGATAGGGCCAAAAAATATTTCTTCCATGTAAGAATTTCTGTTTTCAGGACCTAAGGGTTTGTTGTTTTGTTTTGTTTTGTTTTTCTCCCAATCTTTCTGCATTAGCATTCTTAGCAGATAAGAATAAGGTCAACCCAGAGGAGTGAAGAGCCAAGGGAGGGAAAGAAAAAGAATTGAGTCCTGACAATACCATTTGTATTCCAGGATCTAGTCAAACCTGAAGTCTGAATATTTCAATTAAGCAATAAATTTCTTTTTGACAACAAATTCCCATTTGACAGTAAATCCCCTTTTTGACTTAATACCACTTTTAGCTGGATTTCTATCACTTTCAACTGACCATGACATTCAGACTGATGCTTTCCCTCTTTCACTAAGAAGTCTCTCATTGGTTCTGACAACCCTACACAGCCTGGCAGGATGGAAGCAGCATTTGTTCTCGGAGTCAGAAACTTACTATAATTTGGGCTTTGCCACTTTCGAGCGATGTGGCCTTAGACAAATGTGTTGGATTGTGGGTCGTCAAGTTGGCACTTCCACTCTCATTTAAGGATGGGAATTACATTTTCCAGAACTCCCTTCCCTGCCTGGTTCTGAGTTAGAGTTAACCAAGAAAGGAATTTGCATGATATTGGAAGGTAGAAGTGAAGAAGAAGACATTACCTTTAAAAGGCTGTCGGGGTCAGACATGGTGAGGGACAGATACAAAGGTCTCAGTGGGCCCCAGCCTGGCGTTGCTGTCCTGGTCTGTGTCCAGCTTGTCTCTTTGCCTGCTGGCCCTACCAACCCACCATTACATATGTGGCTGTGAGATTACGGAAGCAACGCGTTCCTTAAAGGGAACAATTTCCACAGACACATCCAGAGGAACACATCTCAAATTTTCCTGTAAGCTGTCCCTTGTCCTCTTGGGCCAATGCTTCATTTGGACCTGGTTATTAACTGTACCTCTGAACTCTACCCTCCTCCCTCCTTTACAGACCTGTGCTCAAAGACTCCCCCTACATTTGGAAAAGATCTGATTTCTATACTCAATCTCTGATTCCCCAAGTATTTTTAGTGGTTCTGTTTTCTTTACCATATCTAATAGGGCCAGTTACTCTTTTAAGCCTTAGTTGCTTTGCCCGTAAGAAATGGGTTGTCCTGCCTGACTCGCACAGCTGTAGTGAGAATCTGGTGATAATGAGGCTGGTGTGTAAACTGTAACTGTGTGGCATTATTGCAGCCTGATTGTTGGGCCTCAGGAGCAAGTGCCTTGGCTCCAGCATACAGAACTTTCCTACCCTTCTTTCTTGGATAAACAAACCCTCAAAAGGCAAAAGAAAGAAAGTAGTTTCTAATGTCAAGCAAGTGTTTGCCTTAGAAGTAAAAATAAATAAATAAATAGGCAATTGCTGTTGAAATTCTTTTTCAAGAGTGTGCCTATTTCTTGATCCTTCCAATTTTTTCTCCTCTTTATTCCTAGAAAGAATACTGAGGTTTCCTTATTAGTCACCGATTAACATTAAAATATACGTTTCCCCCTATTATTCCCAACTAGATTCCACAACTCCACCTCCTTCCATTTCAAACCTTTTTAATTCTATGCCTATTTCTTTGCAGGGAAGATACAGAAAGAATGAATTGTTGAAAACTTCAATGAACTAAACAGCTATTTAAAATATTTCTTGCCCCTTTTATCTATACAAAGTCCTTCTATATAGTTAATTGAAGATTACACATTATATATATATATATATATATGCCCAGGCCACATGTATATTTAAGCCACTTCCCTTTTTTGTTTAAAAAATATATATTTATTTAAAATACACATCTAACATATTATATATATTTAAAATATATATAAATATTTTTAGATTTAAGATACACATAAAAGCTACTACCCAGTTTTATTTCTTAACCAGGCTCTTTCATTAGTTGAGAAATCTTAAACTGAACAGAAATGTTACGGAGAAAGACATATTTTAACTTGAGCTTTCGCTCAGGATTGAGAATTGCTCTTCCGATGCAACCACCTCTTTTCCCTTGATTACACAAGAAAGTATAAAATGGGCATTCTACAGTGAATGCTCCCTTCCTACGTGGTGATTTCCATCAGTGTATAATTAAAAGTGGATTTCCTTTTCCTTTTTGATTGGTGGGAGGGAGGGGCTGGTAAACCTGGTTAAAGAAGGGAGAACAAAGAGAACTTTCATGAGTTCCCCTGCAAACAGTCTATCAGTTACAATTCCTAGTGTTCCAATAGCTGCACCATTCTAAAGAAGTTCTGGAATAAAAAAAAGTCAAGCAGGGGGTCCAAGGAAAATTCCACCCGCATGCCAACTAAGGGAAAGAAAGAAAAAGGCAGGGGGAAAAACCCTATCTTTTGTTGTAAAAAGAACTAATGAAGCCGCTGTTAGAACTGTCCACGGCGGCGACACAACAAGGCTCTCCACCCACACGCACGGCGAAGGTGTCAGTCATCCGCCCTAATGGGAAAAGGAAATGCTGTGATTCAAAGGATGTGGTGGCACACAGTGCTTTTAGGGCTGGACTTGGGAACTCGCCGTGAGGGCACACTTCGGCCTGCGTTAGCTCCCAGAAGTTAGTGCACAAATGCATAAGGTTCTCTACTTCGGTCTTAAAGAAGAGATGGACTGGTGGGGGGTAAAATCCCATTGTCATTATAAATTGCTAATTAAATAATTATCAATTAGTTGGCAGACAGAACTCATTCCAGTGTATTCCTCAGAGAGCCGTCAATAAAGAAAAACAGTAATTTGGGTTTCTTTTTCCCCTATACAATATTCTTGCCTAGAGGTGCCGAATGGAGATAACATGTGATATACTCTACGTTAGATGTTTCACATAGGCTATTGTGCATTATTGATCAAAGATAAACACTAATTATAGCAAGCAAACATGAATTGCCATTATTCTGGTTACATGGCATTAATTTCACCATATTAACTAATCGACTGGGTCATTTTTTCAATGAACAAGACATTATACTATTTATGTTCCAGTGAAGAAAAAAATCCTAACACTGAATTTTCTAAGCTCTCATACAGAAAGTATTTTGGAAAACAAATTGTCACCCGATATTATTTCTTAAATCACAGACCAGATCTCTGCATTTTTAACTGCGAAACTGTTTTATTTTATTTAAAACTTCCTATCTACCTAATCTATCTATCTATCTAATCTAGATCTATTTATCAAATCCATCTATATCCTTTGTTGTGAATTTAGGACTTCAGGATAAATATTGGTACCACCCTCATATTTTGCAAATGAAAAATCATGTTTGGTTTTCAGAGAATGAGATTTTTTTTTTCTTTACCTTTGTAGAGAAATATGAAGCTCTGAGCCTCTCCAGTTGTCTTCTCTGTTAACTATGAGTTTGAGAAGAATTTTAAGTGTTTAAAAAACCTTAGTACAGTCAGTAGCGTGTTATGGAAAACAACTAATAAGTAAAATAAACTTATTTCAGCAGCCATTGAGAAAGACGTTTTTCTTTGTACCAAGATATTTTCTACCGCAAATCTGCATAGAGGTCCATTTTGTTATAAAAATAATAATATTTTAATATTTGACTTTACAACCACTTATTTACTCATGACAGACATCTTGATTACACAAACCCAGCCTCATTATATTCAGTTAATTACCTCACAACGGATAAAAAGGTGTCTCTTGTAACAGCCTGATGCCCCTTCTAGACAATAGTTTACTTTTGGAGACTTGGAATCAATTGATATCTCAAAATCTTAAAAGAGCTTCATTATGGCAAGGTCCTTAATTTGATTTACTTTAAGGAATACTTAATGGTTAAAGGTCCTTATTGTGTTGTTTTATTGAATTCTTGATCATGGTTCAGGATTGATCCACTTCAGCCTTTCAGCAGGGAGCAGTTTTCCAGGGAGGCCCAGCAGGACTCCAAATCAATAAGGTTAATAGATGTGGGGCCACACAGTCAGAGGTGAAATGGCTGGCATTTCTGATGCCAATGAAGACAAGTTCTGATGTCACTTTTGCACTGGCAACAATGTCATCCTGATTACCTGGTGCCTACAGTGGCCATGTGTTAACAGGACTGTGAATGGCCCATTAATCTGAATTATTTTAGGGGAATAAATTAAAAAAAAATTTTTTTTAATTCTTCCTTAAATCGCTGGTCTCCATGATTTCTGAAACATCAACTGTTCCCTTGATGTATTAAACAGTAGAGTTCAGATCTTCCTTGTGCTTTACTACCCCCAGCAACAGACTGTAACTCTTTAAAATGTTAGCCCCTAAAACAAGAGGGCATTTTGTGTGAAAAAAAAAAAAAATGTTTCTCTTATGAAAGGAACCTCATCTAAAGAAGGGGTGTTTAAAAAAACAAAATCTGAGAGAGGCAACTCAAGCTAGAAAACTCTAGTAGTCTACATAAAACAACATAAAATACAAGCTAGTTAATCAAAGAATGGATAATCAAGTTTTCTTTCTACTGTTTTCTAGTAAGTGTTCTTTTTAAGAAGTCAATAGAAAGTTAACAATCCTCTCCAACGTCTATCAAAATGTACCATTTATAGACATGCCACAGGGACTAAAGCAGCTGACTCTAAGAGGAATAGATTCATCTCTTCCAATGCTTCCCATAAATAAGTATGCCAATAAATAAGCAAATATAACATAGAAGTATTAGTGAGTCGTAATTTGGAAAATCTGCCTATCTGCCCTTTAGGAAAAAGCTTGACAATGCATATTATCTCAAATAATGGATGCTGATTTTACCATACAAATTAAGGACTCATCCTTGCCATCATATTGTTCACAGAGGGTCTGTTTCACTATTTTCTACTTTTTCAAATCTTTCTTTCCTTCTCTCTTTCCTTCTTCCTTCCTTCCTTCCTTCCTTCCTTCCTTCCTTCCTTCCTTTTAAAAACAACAAGCCAAACCCAATGAACAATCTTAAAGTCTGTAATGCCGCAAGAATTTCCTTGACAAACTCTACGCTGTTCATATATCCATCCTGGATGTATCCAAAATTTGTTTCATCATTGGCTGATTTGCCATACTCTTAAAATGAAGATTTATTATTGGTAAATTTGGAAACATCAGGTAATAATTATCGTTCTGTTCAGACAAATTTTGCCAGAATCTACGTAAGCCAAGTAAAGCAGCAGATTGAATTACAGTGTTCTTTTTATTGTCTCCCATACTCATTAAACCTGTTAAGTAGTAAAACATATTAGGTAAACTTGAAAATGCTTCAAGTCTGAAGGAAACTAAATTTTTTTCTAAATTGCACTGGGAGATTCTCTGTTAATTGAGTTGTAATCAGTTAGTATTGATCATTAGCCCTTTCTTTTATGATGAGGATGTTAATGATGATGATGGTGATGATGATGATGTAATGTGCACACAAAATGATGGAAATGTGTTCTGTTAATCTGAGGAGGATTCGTTTTTATGCCAAATGTATATAGGTTTACATTTGTCACAACCAAGAAAAAGTCAGGAATGAACATTCTGGGCTTTTAACTAATCTAAAAGGAGGAATTTCCTTAATCTTAAATTACCTTTTCCATTTTCATGTTTGAAATGCTAGCCAAGCCTGTCCTGAAATTGAAATTGTTTGCCGAGGATAAATACCATTCTTTTTTTTTTTAATGTTTATTATACTTATCTTCTAGGAGGAAAGCAATTCTTTTGCCAGTTGCACATTTTAAAAAATCATGTCTAATTTGAATAAATTAACATATTTTGTAGTCAAAAATTAATTCTAAAATAGGAACGATAACTAGGAAAGCCATTTAATTGTGTATTTTATAAGAAGAGAGAGAGAGAAAAAGAAAACTTTGTTATTCACAGGGCAGCTCCATTAATTTGATGGGCTTTGATGTAAATTTGGGGGTTGCTTTAATTTCAAAACATATTTTTTCACTTAATAAGGGAGACAAAAGAAACTTTCAACCAGCATCTCCAGGTTGTAATCTCAGAATGTTTTGGCTTCTCAAATGCGAGAACATGATTGTTTTTATTTCCAGGAGGAGATAATAACACTGAAGCAATAAAAAAGAGTCAAGGCAGCTTGCACGGCACAGGAAGTTCACAGCCAGAGACTTAATTTCTCACACAATGTGCTGTGCAATGGGCCCATTAACATAGATGAATAGGCTCTTTAAAGGTTTTTTTTTCCTTCTTCTTCTTCTTCCAGATATGCAGCTGCCGCTGAATGGTGATATGTTAATAAGGTACTCACTTGCCTATTCTTCAGGTACTCTGGCATTCTCTACCTAGGTAATCTCCATATAGGAAAAGCTATTAGGGGCTTGTATCTGCTACCACACCTTCAATTATATTAACACCTGCACTGATAATCCACGTAAGGTAAGCTAGTAGGGGGCCTATGGCCTTAGTCCACCCCTTTTCTCCCTACAAAGTTAACATGGGGGAGGGTGGGGAAGGAAGAAGTAGAAGGAAAAAAAAAAGAAAGTCATTTTTATTACACATCAGTGGGAACATTCTGAAAAAGCTTTCATGCCTAGGAAATTGTTATTTCTTCAAACAGCTGACAGCCTGCAGAGGAAACTCTTAATGGAAACCCAGCTCCTGCATTGTTATGCATGGCCCTCATGTAGATTCAGGGGGGTGGATTAAGTGAGCTTCCAAAGGGTCTATTGTGTGTAGCATTAATTTGCAGGGCTCTTGATATTTGAGTTTGAAGGTTTATAACCTCAGTGTTTACTTAGATGAACTACATCCTAGGTTTGTTTATTTCCGTCTGCAGTCTCTTATTTCCTAGTAAATGTTACATTTATATTTGTTAACAGCAAGAATGTTGTTATAAATCTGAAGGAAATAATTACACATGCTTACATTCATTCGTTTTAAAGCCTTGATCCTGGTTCTTCAGGGTCACCCTTCACTGTTATGTCTATAGAAGATTATACAGATAAATTCATTTTTCAAGAACATTTATGCCACCCAGTTAAACAGCAGTGGGAAGAGGATATAGTTTGGAGTGAATGCTTAATTATAACCTACCCCAAAGTGGTAACTTCTTAGGAAATTAACATAACTGTCTCTTGTTTCTTTCATATAGCAATATTCTGAATACATGGCCCCCCAAATCTGCATCTTGAACTTCCAGATGAAAAAATCTGCTATAGAATTCATCGTCATTTTCTTGTGGCTGTTTGAATGATTATTTGTAAAGAGTCAGTTGCAATTTTGTAACTACAAATTAAAAAAAATATATTTCCAAGTTGCTATTTGCAGACAGCTCTGTGTGGTGTTCTTGATATAAGAACCCTTCAAAAGTCTCATCTTCCAAGATTAAATTGCAAACTTACATTCAGAAACTTGTGCAACACCACCCCCTAACCCTACTCCCTCCTTTTCCTCCCTGGATTGTATAGGCAGTTGTTAACATGAATTTAAAATACAATATGAATGGCTGGGAGGAAAAAAAAAAAAAAAGGCATGCCCATTGGAACCTACTCTGGTCTTAATCTGGATTTAAGGGATCAATTGAATAGAAGTACATTATGCTTGAACAACTGACGTTTCTATTATTTTAAACCTTTTTAATAGAAAACAACACCAATTGCATGTTGAATATTTTATTGCACATTTTCTGCTTTTGGTTAGATTTTTGATATTTTACAGATAATTTAAAATATGTCTATTCATGGAGTTACCCATGTTAGCATTTATATTTGAAAGGTCCTGTGATACAGTGGTGAGATACTCATTTCCTTAAACATCAGAGACCAGGAACCTAGTTCTGGCTCCAAGTACCTTGTGTTGGTCTTTGAACCTCTTTTGGATCTTACTTTTTCATCGGTAAAAATTAAAGTGGTGGTCTGATTTCTAAGGCCTCTAAGCAATTAAGTCCTATGATTCCCATCAAAATATATTACTTCTTTCTTATAGAAGGAACTCCCAATAAAGCTACCTCACCTAGACCTCCCCTCCTGCCAATAATTAGGTCTTCCAATCTTTATATAATTCCAGGGTTGTGTGTTTATTACTGTTGCTTTTAGCTGTCACTATTTTTTCAACTACTATTCATTCTTCCTTTTTTATTTCAAAGGAAAACTGCTAATCAGGCAACTGTTGTTAGAAAAACTCTGACAGACCCAGCCGAAAACATACTGGCTCTTAGTAGTGAAACCTAGAAGCAAACTTTTAAGGTTTGATGACACTTAGCCTGGCAAGCTATGTGAAAGACGGGTCTTATTACCACTACATTGTTTGTTTTTGTTTTCATCATGCCGTTCTCCGGGCTGTTTCTGTGTACACTGAAAGGAATCCATCCAAAAATGGAATTTAATTGATCCAGCAAAATATTTCTTAAGCCCCTCTCCGATGCCAGGCATGGCGCTACATATTGAGGATACAGTTATGTACAAGAAAGAAATGGCTCCCACCCTTATGTGGATTAGTTTGGAAGCAGCGCCATGTAGACATGTAGACATGTAACAAGTACTTTACTGTATGAATGAAGGCACATATTACGTACGAATGAATGAATAAAGCATACCCTTAATGAATTCGTGTTTTGCCTAAGGCAGATAAGATAGATAGGTTCAGTTCAGCTTCTTTTAACAGTAACTTATGGAATATCTTCTACCTGTCAGGCGTTGTGGTTAGACTTGGAAATTTTTATTTAGGGAAATAAAATACTAGCAAAAGTTGATATAGCAAAGTAGGAACCATTGTATGGATTAGACTCTTAAATAGTTGCCAGTAGACATTCATTTCAAGTGCTATATGTATGTGGAAGAGCTCGCTCATGTCGGCTTCATTTAGTACGGGTTTGATCTTGGTCTTAAAGTTGTTATGGGAGTTATATATTTTATTATAGTGTGAGAGAAACAACATTAAGAACATACTAGGATCTCGAAAGTCACTCATAAGTTTGATAAAGCTCACTATGGCTCAGTACATAGTGCCAGAAGGAAGAAGGAAAGAGAAGTCAATTTTCAGTTACTGCACAGTGATGATAAAAGTGAAAATGACCATGATGCTGTCAGCGGTCTTTTATAGTGGGCTTACGAAATACCAGATTTTGTCCTGAATGTTCTCTATGTGTTACATAATTCAGTTTTCTGGTTTTTTGTCTTTTTTTTTTTTAAGTAGGCTCCACACCCAGCATGGAGCCCAGTGCAGGGCTTGAACTCACGATCCTGAGACCAAGACCTGAGCTGATATCAAGAGTCAGATGCTTAATCAACTGACCCATCCAGGTGCCCCAGGTTTTCTGCTAGCCTTTGGAGGTGGGCTTTATTATCCCCATTTTACAGATAAAGAAACTGGAGTCCCGAAGGTAACTTGCCTAAACCGCAAAAGTGGCAACCGATAGAACTGAAATTCAAAGTCAAGTTTCCCCTACTTCCCAGTCTTTCCTCTTACTCACTGCATTACTGTTATCCTATCCTTGTGGTCAAAGCCCTCTAGCTATTTTGGGTCTGCTAGTTGCTAACTTTGTTCTTTCTGCAATTCCTTAGGAGACTGCTGGGTACAAACATTAATTGCAGCTTAGTACAAGAACAGCTTTCAGGACTGCAATCCATTAAAGAGAATTTTGTTAAGCGTTTGTCCAAAGTCTAGAAATATAACTTCTGGAGCAATTTTAGAGACTTCTATTGGAATATCAAATATAAGTGTCTGCTTATTAAATATATGTGCGTGTGTGTGTGTGTGTATCATTGCAAGAATAAGATGAAGGAAGTGGTAATGATTAAACAGTGGGTTAATGGAACTTGCAAACGGACCTGTTTAGAGAATGACACCTGCATGTCATCATCATAGCAGAAAGTATGAGAGTTTCTAAATCTGAATGAGGAACATAAAGGAACACATAATATTTTTATTCTCCCAAAAGGCAAATGTAATATAGGGAGGGAAGGTTGGAGAAAAGCAGCTGCAAACAGGCCGGGATTAAATGTCTGATCCACTACTTTGACAACTGTAAAAACATATTTGATCACTGATGTCATTACTGGAAAGCCTGATATCATGCTATATGTTTGCAGACAACACGATCTCTTCATGCTTCTAGAATTGCCATTCCCTGGTTGTTTTACTAACAGGAACTTGCTATTACAATTTGTTTACATTTACAACCATGTATTAGTAAATTGGTGTATGTACAAAGAAAATTTGGACCTAGTTTTAGTACAAAATTTTGTTAAAGATAGTAACTTGAGTTTAGAACTTCTTTTTTAAATCACAAGTAAAACTGACGTCATTAAATGCTATTAAAAAGAAGACATAAGGAGTGACTTCTATTTAATCATTTCAGGTATAAGTACATACAAATAATGAAGTGAGCATGTATTTGTGAAGTTTAACAAGCGAGCGTATTTTCCCCTATCCATAACAGAATTTCAAAACATACCTTTGATGTTTTGCCTTCATATGATTTAGTGGAAAGAGAAGGTGATTTGGTGCCTAATAGTTCTGGGAACAAATACTTGCTATCACAGTTACTGTGTGGTCTTAAGGCGATACCTTTCATCAGGCCCAGTACCAGATGGGGATGAGAAAGCCTACATTTCAGGGTTGTAGCAAGAGTTCACAGGAATACGTATGAAGTGTTGCACACAGGGCTTGTGCTAAGTGTTGACTAAATGGTGGTCACATTTTAGCAATAACTAGGTGCCTGGGAAATTAAGACACCAAGAGAAGAATGAAAAAGAAGGATATTAGTAATAGCAAAGGCAATGCAATAGATGAAAAGATGATTTAAAAGGGCCAGTACTGGTTGACAGAATAAAGATGACAAAAGCCAAAATATTAAAAGATAAAGACACTCAATAGAAAAGTTTGTCCATATAGTACCATTCTGACATTTGGAATTGTATTTTTACAAATAAGCACAATGTCCCAGAAGAGAAAAAAGAGAAAGAAGAAAAACCAACAATATAAAACTATGGGGAAATTAAACAAAAACAAGAAAATTAGATTAAATGTGGAACTTTTGTCAAAGAGCAGTTGAACAATACAAAGAGAACAATATGATAAAACAAAAACCCTGGGAAGTCTTGAAAAGAAAACAAAAGAAAAACAAAGAAACATGGGAAAGGCAGGAAAACAGCACACACTGAGAATGCAGGGTTGAAGTGTACATGTGTTCAAGCCAGTGGAACATGCATAACTCTGCTTTTAATTTTGACAGCAAAAAGATATCTGAATTGAGCAGATTTATTCTAAGAAAAGGGCATACACGATGTTAGAAAGCAATGCTTTTCCAGTTCTCAAAACAGAAGGCTATGTTTAAGCATGATATACAGGTCTATGTTTTAAATGCATATGGAATTCTAGGTTTGGGGCACAAAGAAATCACTTGATTTCATTATAAATTTACCCATCTGGTTGCCAGAAATGAAAATCCTGATTGTTTACGCATCCACCCAATCAGAGAAGATATATTTTTTTCAAATTGTAGTTCTATCAGTAGATAAAGTAGAGATCTGATATAATTAAAAAATCTGTAAGTCATTTTGCTGAGTGGATAAAACAACAACAGCCACCAGAATGTTTCCAGCTAGACAAAAAGACACCTAAAAATTCTTTGGGGATCAATTCCTTCCCTTCTACAGCAAAGTAGTACGTGTATATCTACCACAAATCTACAGGCAAATAGACTTGTTCCTGCTCACTTGTCCTTGCAATGAAGCATCTGCTCACTGGGTTTTTGTGTTTGTCTGTTTGATTGGTTGGGTTTTTTGCTGTTGTTATATTTTTGCCCAAATGCTCCAATTCAAAACATCATCCTATCACCTTTTTTTAGTTGTTAATTCCTCTTGTCCTTGCGGCTACGTCTCTAGGATCTCATTAACAAACTAGTTCTGTGCGCCCTTAACACTGAGGCCCCTCGTCTGCAGCTGGAGGCAGCTCTCTGCCCAGCCTGCAGTGCCGAATGACACAGCCAGGCGACATAGTCACCGAGCACTAACTTCTATTAAATGCAGGCAGACTGTGAGAACCCTATCGGAACCGCATCAAGACATGAGAGAAGCAAAGGTAATTCTTCTGTTTCTATATCCAGTTTTTTGCAAGAATCAGCTAGCTCCATCTGGAAGGGACAAGGGAGCAAAAGGGGGGGGGGGTGGTATGTTCAGTGTCAAAACTGAGAAGCAAGGAAGTAAATTGATCGATCAGCTAGGAAATCAGTTGCAAACACAGAAAGAAAAGAGCCTCTGATAATTTTTGTTTGTTTAAATGAGGGTCTCATGCAAAATGAAAGCAGTGGTTTAGGATCTAGAGAGAAGGGGAGTGTGCTAGTGAGGGTTTTGTTCATGGGAAGTAAACTGCAGGCTAATATCTGGTCAGGAGAGGAGTTTTTCTTTCTGAAATCTCTAAGTTGGAGAGGACTTTAGAGATCATCCAGTTTGTCATGAATGATCACATCTAATACTTTTCTTTTTTTAAAGGGGTAGCTGCAAAGTTTTGGACGAGGCCCCTGCAGGCAACTGGAAGCACAGTGTACCCAGGTGGTGGGTCTCGTCTGTGGCGATATATTTTTCTGTCTGTCCAATTGAATATGGCTGTAAAGGGAATAAAACCCATGTAATCTCCAGCAGTGACAATTTAATCAGTTGTAGAAGGGGAAGAAGCAGAGTCCCCTCATTTTCATATTTGCATATTTGATTTTTGCGTTGGGGAATAGAGGTTATGTTTTCCTATTACTTCCCATTCAATTTTAATATTTAACTCTTTTATGAGTAAATTTTTGCAGGGATAGAAAATAGCGAGTCAAACTGGTCTAAGAGGAAGGTTCCATGTCGGCAACAAAGCGTTTGGTGCAGCATGCTTTGTGTAACATTTTTCCCCTACAAAGAATCTATATGCCAAACGTGGCTTGCATGCTCCCAGCCTCTGCACGTGATGCGTCCGCTATTAACATTCCGAGATCCACCCTGAAAATGAAGGCAACTGTTTGGAGAACAATGCAAAATGATGAGGACTATATCATAATATGCTCCCCCTTTGGGTTAATATTTCTTAAAATCTTAATACCTGCATCTATTTCTAAGGAAGTAGGATTTCTAAAATACCTGCTATACAGAGGGGTCAGTTTTTAGGAGGTTAGAGAGGAGCAATAAAATACAGTTAAATTAATAAAACTTCACTGTTCTTTTACAATTAACAGAATATTATCACCCATAATGTAGTAACAGATTATGGGATAGATTTTAAGAGAAATAAGATGCAAGGAATTTGAAATCATCATCAATTACCCTTGCGTGACTCCCATGAGTATATTAAAAATCTATTCAAAATGGTGCTGGATTTGAATTACTGGAACATGGATAGCTGTTTTTTTAATGCATCAGTGCATGTTAGCCTCCACTTGTGTAAGCCCCAAAAGTATGCTGGGTAATTTAAAAGAAGAGGGGGGATAGTATTCTACTTGTTTAACGATTCAGAATTTCTTTATAAAAAGTGGACTCTGAAGCCAACATTTCATTGGAGAGGAAAGGAATAATGATATTGATTCTATATAATTTTACAAAAAAAAAAAGCATTAAGCAAAAGTTTTGAAATGTTCTATGCATTAAAGTTAATCTATAGATATATTCACACACGTGCACATGTATGTGTGTGTGTATACCCATATAGGTACATGTATTTGATTATCAACAATTAGACCACATATGTTTGTGTGTGTTGATAATTGTTGATAATCAAATTGTTGATAATCAAATTCTATGAGAGGGAACTAAATTTGGAATTCTGAAAAGACAAACCATAGCATTTTATTAAAAGGTAGAGCAGATTCTCTATTTAATTTACATACATGAAAAGTGCACCAGTGGAGTATACAGGCGTGTATAATCATGAGATGACAGGTGTAAGATGCTTTGGTGGTGTGCACGGCTTCACGTTAAATTCAAGCACATAATATGTCAAGTTTTGAATATGTTCTTATTTATCTAAATCTGCATTCTGATGATCACCCTTTCAAAGAGGTTGCAAATATATGAATATGTGATCCAATGATTACATATTCAAATTAACCCAGTTTCTTTGAATATGGTCTAATGATTGAATGATCCCCCAAACACTGCAACTCCTTAGGGAAATATGCTGATGCCTCAGCACATTTTCTCGAGGCCTGGAGAGTACTAGATCTGCCAAGGAGTGCCTTGAAGCATGGAGACTCTGCTCTACCTAAACACGAGTCCTAGGCTTTAATCACAATGGCTAGGTTCACACTAAAGCAATTAACCATATGATTGCTTTCGCAGGAGCCCAACCTCATCAGTATCTTTCCTTCCGGCAAACTGACAAGGCTGGATATAGTCAATGACTCAAGTGGATTTGATTGCCTAAGAGGTACAAGTCTCTGAATACACAGTTCCCAAATGCAGAGTAGGAATATTCATCCTCATTCTACTTTCTGAAGTTGCCATTTCACAATTAACACTTTAAATGATTAAGGTAAAGTAATTGTTCCATTAAAGAATTAAGAGTTGACAAATATCATCAGAAAGGTTAAGACCGAATAGTAATGATCTGTTTTATAGTTTGTTGTTTTTTGGGTGTGTGTTTTTGTTTGGTTTTGGTTTGGGTTATTTGTTTCCTTTTTTGTCTGGGGGTTGAGAATGAGCCATGATTGATCACAAAACCTAAAATAATAAAATTGACTTTGAAAGTTTGAAAGAGATAAAAAGATGCCTAAGGAATGTAATTTGTAATTGAACAGGTAGCTTTAGATAAGGTTGGAAATGTGTGTGTGTGTGTGTACATGTACATACAGAAACATATATGTGTATGCACTTGTGTACTTTTTTAGGCTTAAATAACCTTGTGACTTCACTAGTCATTTCTGAACTTGGTGATACATCAAATGTGAACTTGAAGCTTTCTAGTACCCTCTTCTTGGTATCCTAATGGGAAGTTTGTGCTGGCATTAACAGGATTTTTGTTTACTATCTCTTAAAATGATTTCTCCAAAAGTGAGATATTAGAGGATTTTCAATGTTTTCCTAGCTTAAAAGCCAAGTATGAATACAAGATCTGAACAACAGAAGTTTTCCAGAGGGTTTGTCATTTCTCAGCATTTTTGTAGATTATCCCAAATATTCCTCAAATGCGATTAAAATGCAATACGCAACAAGGATTCACTGTATCCCATTCTGGAATGCCAATGTACTTATTTCTGTGAAAAATTTGTTGAAATCATGAGATCAATTCCCCCGAAGATTTTCACAATTTGGAATCCAACAGTTAATTTTATCACCTTCAGTGAAAGAGAGTATGCCTATGGAATTTTAGTCTTGATGATGTTGGGAGCCTCTTAAGTAAGCACTTATACAATTAAAAAGGAGATTTTTTTCTTTAAGGTATTAGGATGATTTGTCTTGAATCAGAGAATACTTTATAAAAGTTGCTAAATCTTACTTTTAAGCACCAAAATGCATTGCTTTCTTATGTCCACATATTTAGATGAATGATCAAACTGTTTATCCAGTGACTCCCCAAATTGTGTCCCAACCAAAGTCCACAATCATTTTGGCTCCCCACATTCAAAGCGGAATGCTCTGAGTATCTGGATGATCTCTTGCTGAGTGTCTGGGGCACAAGGTAAAGCACCTGGGGATCTGAGGGAAAAATGTTGAGGGGACCCAATTCTCTCACTGTCCCTGAGAGAACAAACCCCATGGAGATCAAAATATAATTGTCCTTGTATTCCATAGAGCCCATCCATCTATTTCTTTTCCCCTTTTCCTCTTCTCAAAGAAAAAAGTAAACATATATAAATAAATCTAAGGAAAGTAGTTATGAAATACTTTTGGCAATGTGGAGTATAACTGCAGCCTGTTGGAGGATTGATTAACAGATAAATGTGCCTGCCCCGTCCTCCCATTTGCTGCAGGTTGCATGCTTCCAAAGAGGCTGAATCTCCCCAGCCCAGTGCTTGCGGCTCACTCGCCTCCTTCAGCTATTCTTGGCTGTGGATTCCCCTGTGCTCTTTGTGCACTTTAAGTTTAATTTTGCATTTAAAAACTCAATTGGCTCATCTGTTAAGCATTAAGCAGCTCCCTTTTGAGCCACAGGGGGAGCCCTGGGAAAACCCACAGCTGCTGGAACATGGAAAATGGGTTTAAAAAAACAAAACCATTTTGAAACTTTAAAGCATTTTAGCAGCCGTGGATTTCCCAATCCTTACCCCCCAAATGGTTCATCTGTTTAACTTTTATCTGGTATTGGAAAACACAAACCAGAGCATTAAATAGCCCTCAAATGACTTTTTGTTTAATACAGAACGAAAGTAAAAGCTAAGCAAGCCATGTGGGAGGATCTTTCAGAGAGCTATGGCCTGGAATACCTGCAAGGATATTCTCCCTCCAGTTACAGGAACAATTTTGAAATCCAGCCCTGCCTGCTAGAACCGCAACATTCCCTCCACTCCCTTAGACAGCCCCATCCTGCCTCCAAAGAAAGTGGGGTGGGGGGAGAAAAAAAGTCCAAATCCCAGCTTATAAAATGACAATAAAATTGATGGAAAACTTAATAGGCTGGGAATATTAATGAAAAGCTCCATCAAGATTTTAAGTTTCATAATGATTTGTCATTGACTAAAAATTCATGTTTAATTACAGTTGGATGAGCTCTAGATAAACCTAATTATTTTTGTTTTTTCCATGTTTCCCCAATATTCCCCTAACTAACCTGAATTCTCCCAATGGTAGGGCCCTAAGTCCCATGGTTAGATTCCAATTCCTTTGAATGATGGACACTCCTAGCAAAATGAAAATATTCTTTGGAAGAGTCACAACTGTAAGCCTGTTATCTACTAATAATACCTAATAAAAGAACACCCACAAGGAAGTTGGAAAGACACAAAAGAAATCATTCATCTGACTTCTTTGCATGGCTTTTGCCCTTATGAGAATCACTGAATTCTCATATAGAATCCATTTGTTTTATTTTTTAATCTATAGGGACTATGATATTCCAAATCAGATGAATAAATGAAGTCCAGAATATAATTCATCCAAAATCATTCCTTCTAATGGTCAGTGTCAGATTCAGGAGTAAAATTATATAATTCCTGATTCCTAGTCCAATTTTTGTCTTAGGATTTCTTCTTTGAGATGTCTTTGTTGCTTGGGTTGGGGATGGAGTGGTTAGTTTGTAAGGAACACACTCATGGAGCATTATTTGCTATGTACTTTTAAATAAACATTGTATTTTCAAAGTCTTCAGTTTCAAATTTATTTCATACTATTTTCTTCTCCCCCCGTCCAATATGTCCATGAATATTTTTTATATATTAATAGGGCACTGTAGTAAGGGATTGGATATATTCTATAGATCATTCAAACTTTATGATTCTCTGCAACAGGATTCTAAGTAAATTTGAAAGGGTGTGTATTAAAAAATAGTAAAATAAACTTGTAGTGGAAAAGTAGTTACATAAAATAGTTAAGCCAGTCACATATACTGACAAATTCTGAAATTATGAAGAAAGAATTTATAGCATCTTCAGTTTAAAAAGACCAGAAAAGATGTCCATTTTTCCTATCATCAAACTCAAATAGTAAAGTTTCAAACTGAGAAAGAGACTAATGATATTTGTATATGTATTGGATATGGGGACCACTTCTTTTTTGCATTATCTTTCAAAGTTTTTACCAGGGGAAATAAGTCTTTATTGAACACTTATTATGTGCCAGGCACAATGCTAAGTGATTAATGTGATTTCATGTGTCCAGGGATAATGCCAGTGACTTATTTTCAGATGATTTAATTAAAACTGTCCAACTTCTTCCTCTTGGTCCATATTCCTTGAGCTTCAGCTGCTGTTCCAAGTTCAGAGAAGGGGCATTCAAGATTCATACACATATGAAAGAATTTGACTACTATGTCTACTGGGGCTAAAAACTATAGTTGCAACCAGCTTATACCCGTGAAATAGAGAGCTAACCAGGACTATTCTCTGTAAGCAAATGAAATCTATTTTAATCCAGCTGAAGCCAAAAAGAGCATGAACTGTGGCTCATCTTAGTGGGAAGGTAAAGCTAGACTCTAACAATGTTATCTAGATTCTTCATCTTTCTCTTCAGCTCTCATTTTAGCTTGTTTCTATTCTGCCACATTCTCTCTTCAGTTCAAAAAGCTTCCTTTATATCATAAAGGTAGAGGGTGGAGTAAGGTCGTGGCATGTTCAGTTGCTCCACAGGGAAGATGATCTTCTTCCTGGCTTTATTGGAAATAATCCCAGTAAAGGTTCTGATTGGCCTGGCTCAGGTAAGTGTGCCTGACTTCTGGACCAAGCACAGTGGCCAGAGGCTGTGGGACTGTTCTTGTTGGGCCAGGGTCATCTGCAGACTGCTATGTGTCGTGACTGACCTTCCTAAGAACCAATTGGTCAGAGTAAAAAGGCAATGGAAGCATAGAGAGGTTAAGTAATTTGCTCAGGGTGACACAGCTAACATCTAGTAGGGCTAGAATTCAAACCCAAGGGATTTTATTCCAGAATCAGTGCCAATGCACTTGACATTTTATTGCTACATAACATTTCTTTTGATATAGCTTGATCCTGGTATCTCTTTTTCCATTTCTTTATTTTTTATGTAATTTTGGTCAATTGTCATTGTGATCATACAACATGTTTGAAGCTGCACCAACCACCTTGAGCTTTTAAGGGAAGCTTTTTGGAGGTGTGGAAATCATTACTGTGCCGATCACATTGAATTAGCTATCCTGGAAACTACTACTTTCTTACTTCTTGTTATACAAAATAGTACATCCCTCATTGTTCAGCCACTTTGGTTAGTATCCTGTTATTTGTAGCTACAAACATTCTAACTGGCTCAGGACTGTAAGTTGTATTATTTTTCTTTTAATGGTGGATGAATCCAAGCCTTGTAGAACAACTCAATAGACAAGGATAGCATTCAGGGTGATAAATGACCCTGGAAGAGAATGTGTCTTAGAGGAGGACAGAGAAGACATGCAATAAGGATTGTGAGTTCTGTTTTGAATTAAATAAGTCTGTTTATACATCTAGGTGGAAATATCAAATAGTGAGTATATATCTAAATCTATCATCCAGAGAGAGTATCTGGATTGACAACATATATTTAGAAGTAATTTGCCTAGAGCCAATCCATCTTGATGTGGGAATGGATGAGTTTATCCAAAGAGAAAGTCAAGCCATTAAGGATATTTTCAAAATATCTCTACCCCTTATTTGCAAGTGTGTCAACAACTTTGAAGATGCCCAAATGTCTAGTTAATTATTAAATATTCAGTACAATTTCTTTCTAATCTTGCTCCATCTCCATCAGATTCCACCTGCTCCAATGCGTCTTTCTTAAACTATCTCAGTGGTTTTCCATCTCACTCAGAGAAAAGAAGCTTGATGAAAGGATAAAATTATTTTGTTCACAAAGAATGTATTTGACTTTTTTCCTCTCATTGCTACCTACCCATCCAACAGTTTATTACAGAAATACCTCTCTTCCTTGGTACTATTTTCTTGAGTCCCTCTATTGTTTTCTTTCTCTTTCTACAGACTATACATCTTCAGATCTCAAAGGATGGTAAAGTAGAAGAACCTACGATTTCTCAGATTTAGGAGAGGACAATGGGAGAAGAAAGGAAGGACTGGGGAGAAGGTGGGAAAGATAGATCTACAGGGCTGATATGAGATTAGTAGTTTCCTGTAGGATTTTGATGCCCAGGATGAGAGTATTTCAAGAAGAAGGTGGGCCCTTCTCAGTTGACTGCTGTTGAGAGGGTATTATGCTGAGCGAAATAAGTCAATCAAAAAAAGACATGTATCATATGATCTCACTGATATGAGGAATTCTTAATCTCAGGAAACAAACCGAGGGTTGCTGGAGTGGTGGGGGGTGGGAGGGATGGGGTGGCTGGGTGATAGACATTGGGGAGGGTATGTGTTATGGTGAGTGCTGTGAATTGTGTAAGACTGTTGAATCACAGACCTGTACCCCTGAAACAAATAATACATTATATGTTAAAAAAAAAAGAAGAAGATAGCAGGAAGGGAAAAATGAAGGGGGGGAAATCGGAGGGGGAGACGAACCATGAGAGACTATGGACTCTGAGAAACAAACTGAGGGTTCTAGAGGGGAGAGGGGTGGGGGGATGAGTTAGACTAGTGATGGGTATTAAAGAGGACACATATTGAATGGAGCCCTGGGTGTTATTCGCAAACAAGGAATCATGGAACACTACATCGAAAACTAATGATGTAATGTATGGGGATTAAAATAACAATAAAATAAAAAAACACAAGAGAAAAAAAAAAGAGGAACACTGAAAAATGGCCTTTGGATTTGGTGACTTTAGTAAGAGCCATTTGGTAGTATGATGCTGGTAGAAGCAGACCCGAATGGATTAAAGAGGGAGAGGAAGGCGAGGAAATGAAGAGAGAATAGACCACCCACTGGAGAAGCTTGGCTGCAGAGGAGAGAAGAGAAGTAGGTGGATGCTGTGGATGCTATGGAGATGGGGCAAGATGGGTGTTGTTTTGAAATGGATGAGACTGGGGTGTGTTTAAAGGCTGATTATGTAGAAGAGAAAAAAAGAAAATGCTCAGTGTATGTTCCCAAAGGCAGGAGCGGAGGACAGAATCGGAACAACAGGTGGAGAGGTTGGCCTTAGACTGTTTGAAGATAGGTTCTGGATCAAAACAGGAAAGAAGGATAAGAGTAGGGAGTTAGATGGTAGACTTGTTGCTTCCCAGATTTAGAAACGAAGACCGTTAACAGTTCATTTTGGTTCCTTTGTGTTACTGTTATATTTTTTCCCTTATACCTGTTCTTACATATCTGAGATTCCTTTGAAAATCCTCATCTAGGCTTAAAAAGAAGAGCTGTCATTCCAATGCTTTTATACGACATGGAAAACAATAGTTCAACTATTTGTTGTGATAATAAAGACCAGAAGCAAAACCAAAGGCCAGGCTCCTAGAGGCTTTCATGTTGACCTCTGTTCTATTATGAGCTTTAAAATCTGTTTTACATCAGACGCTGCAGGAAATAAAATAGGAGAACATGGGAAAGGAATATATTGGGCTAAGTTTGCCTAGGTCCAGGGGGATTGGTGATGTTCCCAAAGAGAACCAAACAGCAGTTGACAAGGGTTTTCAGTACGAGTAAAAATGCTTTGATGTCAGATACTTTTTAAAAAGAGAGAGAAAGATGTAGATTTTAGCAAGTAATATTAAAACAAAACCCAGGTTAACCAAAGTTATGTCCAAGAAGGAATGTTTCAGGGAAGTGAGTATAGGTAAAGCCATAGAGCATAAAAAAAGTATTCATAAGTCTTTAGTTGGAATTCATTAAAAGTAATTTCTTTAGTCATAGGAATTTTTTAATTAAGTGTCCTTTAAAAAAAAGTGTGATAAATGGCGAGGAATAAGTTTTAATATAAGTTACTCAGAGCCTACTTTGGGGTGGATATTCTGCATTTTACTAAATTTTCAAATAAATATTGTCCTTTTGTCCTGTAAAACATCGTAATATATTATAGCTTGCCTAGTTTCTGTATCCTCTTCCACTCCTGTCGTTGCTTTTAAAACCGTTCTTGGTGTGACTTTATCTACCCTTTTCTGACAAGGTTAGAAGCACTGTTAACTGACGACTAGTTTCAGTGGACGTGGTATGATAACGATTAGAGTAATGAGTAAACAACTGCACAACTGCAACACAACGCTAACACAGCCTGTCTACGTGAACCAACATTCACCACATGCTAGAGAGAACTGTTCCCTCATGCGATGCTGCACTGGACGTGAGGGTCATAGCTGGGAGGTCAAGAGACATGCCCAAAATAATTTACTCCACGTAATACATAGTGGTTCAGTTTCCACAACCCTGATCTTCCCTCTTTAACTTGAGGAGATGGAGCTCGTGGAAAGGGGCACCCATGCACACAGAATTGTTGCCCACCTGGTAAACACCACTGCATCACTCAAGATTCATTTCGAGACTTAGGCATTCTGTGGGGTCTTTCTGACTCTCCTTTCCTCCAGTAGAATTTATTTCCCCTCTCCTTACATTTCCAATCTGGGGAAAGGGAAAAAAAGAATGAATCTAAACTACTCCATTTATTATTAATTAGTTAAATTATTTATTACATTTGTGTATAATTCTACAATATATTTATAATTTGATTCTTCAGCAGGATGAGACTGATTTCTTTGCATTGCATTGTTATCACAATCAATGCTGTATTTGGAAAGAATTAATAAAAACAGTAATCAAAAACTGAGTAGAGTCTGACTGGATATTTTAAACTTGTGAATAAGACACAATTAAAATCAATATAAAATAGACCTAAGCATTTTTTAAAAATTCATAAATCGGGTTGACCTTCTTAAAGGAGTATACATTGGTTTTGTTTTCAAGAATTATTTGAAATTTTTTACTCAGGGTAAAATAGGGAGAGAAAAGCAACAATATCTTAATATTATTTTATTTTCTTTCTTTAAATGGATTCAAATCTTTAAAAATTCTGATGCTGAGCTGATTTTGGAAAAATAATCATTTAAATTGCCAGTTTAAGCTTGTTAAAAATATTTTTATTGCATTCTTAGTAATTTCCCTTGGAACATTTCTAAAGGCTCAGCAAAACATTTACAATTTTATAAAACCCTTTAAATTAATTTACAACTTAGCTATGAGCTTCTTTTTGGGAGACTCAAAACAGTGGGTGACCTTATATCCATGATGTGTATGCTTAAATGTTTTATTAAGACGAAATGAATTAGGATGGTATTACTTAACTGTAGACACCAGCATTTCATTTAACTGCAATCTGTTTGGCCCTTTACCTAAGCCAGTTTAATTCCATTTTATACAATCACAAGCTCACTTTTGTGTGCTCTGTTTTGTTTTATTTCAACGGTGCAATAGCTTCAAGAAGCGAATAGGAGAAAATGCTGACCAAATTTAGTAATGCTCATGGCATTTTATTCCGTTGGATGTCTAAGAAGATCAATGTTGCCCCATAATCTTGCTTAGTCTCAACTCCATGGGCACCCAATCTCATGTCCTCGTAATCCACCTTTTTTATCTGAGCTGTTGCTATGACAACCAACCGTGTGCAGGTGTAACCTGACGGCACATTGCAACAGCCATACCTGTCTTTTCCTTTCTGTCCCAGGGCATTTGTACCCTTATTTTAGCTCTATTTGTTTCCTAATAAATGCTTTCAATCACATTCACATGATAAGCCACGTAGTATTCTCATTGCTCATTTCTACTAAGAATTTAATTTTAGCTTTCATCTCCCAAGTTAACCTGGGGTTACTTAGAGAAGACTTCCTGATGTCTAAATAAATATTTGCCTTTATTTTCACAGTTTATTGCCTGAAATGTACCCTGACTGATTTCTGATTTGGGTTCCTCACTGACATTTCCCTTGTGTAAAAGATTACATGGTCTTTTAAAAAATGAAATGTCCATGGATAGTGAACAATTTCCATGTAACACAATGTTATATTGGAACTCTTTCTACCTCGGGTCTGGCTGACGTCACAAAAACTGAGCAGCAAGTATTCTCATATTGTACCGTGAGAGGCTCTATCCAGTTATGTAACTCCTGCAAAGAAGGGCCTGGAATCAGCTTTGCAATTCTTGCCCACCAAGAGTCCAGCTCATGTAAACTGCAGACCCAGACTTCAGCCAGAGATAGGTTGATAAAGAGAGGTGGGGGGGAGGCTTATTTCTGGGGAGAATTGTTGACAGATATTGAGTACCACCCACCCCTCTGTGGAAGGATGAGAAATGCTTTAAATTTACATTAAGTCTAGTGTGGAAGAGACTTTCCTGAGACCACCCAGACAGCTTGGTATGTGTTCCTTAGAATATCAGATACATTCCTGAGAAATTTCAAGAATGCAAATTGTGTGAAGCTCCTTGTGTCATCAGAGTAGAGAGCTAAAGTGGATGGTAAGAGAATTTCCACTAACAGGGCCAAAAATGTGCATGTCTCATGGTTAAGGCTACATGTGCAGGGAGTGGACTGAAGCTGACATTGAACTGTGACGTTCACTCCACTGACTGTCATACGTGTGAAAACTGATCAAAGGCAACCTTTCCAAACTACTTACATTTTCTATGGGATTATCAACCTAAAAAAGATATCAGTGTAAAATTATTCAATCAATTCAAATTAAGTCTTCCTATTAATGCACATAGCACATGCATATAACTTTCAGTAGTACTTTGGTAAAGTCCCTCTATAGCCTGTGTGGTGGGCTTCTCTCCCCAAGAGCAGTCTAGGCCATCCCTGTGGATTGGGTCCCACACAATGACCCTTGTTAGTCAGAATGAGATCTGCATTCATCTGGCCAGATTACTCAAGTGTTGGGAGAACAGAGGAACAACTGGGGCCCTGGGGTGAGAGAAAAGTGCCTTTGAACTGTGAAATGCCTTATTCCCACCCGTAGCAAGGAACTCCTTTTCTGTAATTGGTTCCCCTAGGAATGTGGTTCCTGTTCAGACCCTTGGTTATGATTGGCTATATGTAAACTAATCCTAATGTGTTATCCCTCGATGTTACTAGCACAGGTATGTTCTTTCTGCTACCCACACCCATATTACCATAGGTTTTATAGCTATACCACTTAAACAATCTTAGCTCACTGGTGCAGACAAGATACTGTGGCTGTGATTGGAATTTAGCATCACAATTCACGCACTCACATTCTTTAAACTCGACCGGGTGTGGATCATAGGAAATAATCAGCTGGGGTAATTTTAGGAATAGTTCAAGATAACTACTGGGGTTTGGGTGAGGTGACCTCTGTGGAAAGAGGCCAGAAGCATAATGGGACCCAAGGCTGGATCGTCAGTCACACTCAAGAGGGTATGCTTTTAATTGCATCAAGGGACCCAGTGATTGAATGGCTCCAGAAGAACCTGCACAACATCCTTGAAAGAAAGACTGAGATTCAATATCTTCCATGGCCAGACTCAACACCAGTAAAGAAAGCCTTTTTCTGTCCCTTAATTTTCTTCCTTCCCTGTTCCCACATTAGAGGAGCCCAGTGAGTAGGAGGAAAAAGGAATAGAATCTCAAGCTAGGACAATACTGCAGAAGTCAACCATGCTCCCTGTTTTACCACCACAGGCTTCCCAACAAGACTGGAGACAGGTGGAGAAGAGGCAGAAGTTCTAACATTAAATCACACTCCAAGTTTCAACTACTGCATGGGACTGAACATTTAGTTATTGAATGAAGTATGCATTATGATTCAAAGGGTCTGAAGGACTTTTTAGTTTCTGAGAGTGATCAGAAAAATGATAGATTTCACCCCAGGAAAAGGGAAGACTAGCTCAACAGAGTGGTGGTTTGGGATGGAAGTAGTTGCTTCCTAATTGTATCCTATGAGTCTCACTTCTTTAGTGGTTGCTTATATGTTTATAAGTCAATTCTCTTGTCATGCTATTCAAATCATTTCTATCAGAGGTTGGCAAACTACAGTCATAGGCCAAATCTGTGTCATCTTTAGTCGTGAAGGGTAGAAGAATGTACCACCCCAAAATAAGACTGTAGGAGTTCAGGACATGCCACCCCAAAATATGCACTTTGGTATATTGATTATTTTGAACTGTATGCACTTAAAAAATAGTACATGCAGGTAGAGCTTTTCTCTGTACTCCCCTTATTTGCTTAAAGATAAATCCTCCAAAAGGAACCTGATTGTCATAGATCCCCTCCCCAGGACTTTCATCAACCAGGGAAGATTGACCCATCCCAGGAGAGGAGACTAGAAGTTGACACCTAGCCCAGACAGACTTTGTCACAAACTATCATACCTCTCATCTATTCTCTCTTAAAAATCATTTACTCTTCCCTAAGAGGACTATAACCCTCCTCCCATCTTCCCATTAAGATGACATTTATTTTTTTTAAGATTTTTATTTATTTATTTGAGAGAGAGTGAGAGCGACAGAGATCACAGAGGGAGAGAGAGAAGCAGACTCCCTGCTGAGCAGGACGCCCAATGAGGAATTGATCCCTGGATCCTGAGATCATGACCTGAGCCGAAGGCAGATGCTTAATCGACTGAGCCACCCAGGCACCCTTTAAGATGACATTTAATCCTCAATTCTAAGCCACCTCTGTGAAAATTACTCACTTTTCCTAGGTATCTCTGATGAGAAGTTAATAAACTTCTATTAGTTTTCCTCTTGTTAATCAATCTTTTATTATAGGGGTCTTGGCCAAGAACTCACAAGGGTAGAGGGAAAATTATTTTTCCTCCTCTACAGCTGGAAAATAAAGTTTTATTGGAACACAGCCATGCCCACTCATTGATGTATTATTTTTGTCTGCTTTCGCGTTACAACAAAGTTGAGTTGTGTGACAAAGACCACCTAACCTCAAGTCTAAAGTATTTGCAGAAAATGTTTGCTACCCTTGATTTACATCTTTCTCAATTTTTAGTCACCTAATCACTTGATTTCTCCCACCATGTGAAATTGTCAATTTCCCTTGGTTTTTGTAATAGTTTATACTTAAAAAATTTCCAAAGCCATGGGGCAGTTTCATAACTGATGTATTTTTTATGGGCCTCTAGCTTTATCACATCCAATGTATCTCCTTTTCCTTTTTAATGAACGTTACCTAGGATTCTCTTTTGTCCAATCTCAATAATTGGATAACTGCTCTGTTTGAGTTAGTATTTGCCTACTACTTCATTATCATCAATTAATTTTTAGTCTACTGCATTACTTCATAGATATTTCTCTTTCCTTTGAAGAAAAAAACCTTATAATTACCTTTTTAAAAAACTTTGACTTGGAGCATTTAACCCATTTGTGTGTGCATGAATTCTAATGCCTAAATTTTTCCTTACCATATTGTTGTGTATCGTCCATACTCTTCTGCTCTGTTGTGGTGTTTTTCTTATCTTTTTTGAACTTGATCTATCAAGCATACTTGTTTCTTTTTCTTTTTCTCATTTGTGGATTGATGTTGTAAATCCTACTTCTCTCTGCTTAGTGTAAAATCTTAATGTACCTATTTCAATTCATTTTTCTGTTGTTATTTAGATTTAGCCATATTAATTTATTCCCTACCATAAAATGGGAATCTTGCCTACCTTTCTTCATCCTCCTCACTTGTCACCACTAAATGTGATAATTTGGAATATTATGAGTAATATTATGAGAATATTATTTTTAAATGGTATCCTCAATTATTTAGATTCAGTTATTCATTTCATGAAATTATTTTTCTCTATCCATCTTTTCCCTTTTGGGGATCATTACTTTTTTTTTAAGATTTTATTTATTTATTTGAGAAGAGTGCGAGAGCAAGAGAGAGCACGAGTTGGAGGAGGGGCAGAGGGAGAGAAGAGAATCTCAAGCAGACTTTGCACTGGAACACAAAGCCCAACATGGGGCTCCATCCCAGGATCCCGAGATCATGACCTGAGCCAAAGTCAGACACTTAACTGACTGAGCCAACCTGGTGTCTTGGGTGTTCATGATAATAATCTTTGTGAGTCTCTACATGTATGAAGAATATTTATTTTGATCTTTCACTTGAATGTTTCCCATCTCAACCATGTTCCTTTAAATCTGTTAAGTCCTCTTTGTACATAGCCCATTAAACTTTCATCAATGAAAAATTTAGTGTCCTGTTTGGTTTCTGCCAGAATCGTGAATGTGACAGATTTTATATGTTGAAAATCAAAGAGATTATAATGCAAACCATTTCTTATTAACATCTTAGGAAATTGTCTGAACACTAATAAATGTCCCCAAACTATAGATATACATTACACATATATGTCATACCCACACATATGTTTTACACACAGGTTAAAAAATGTACAGAAGTCCCCCCCGCTTATCTGTGGTTTCACTTTCTGAGGTTTCCATTACCCATGGTCAGTGGCCATCCAGAAGCAGTTGATCTTTCTCTGGCATATCATCAGAAGGTCAATAGTAGCCTAAGGCTAGTTCCCAGTGCCTATGCCATTCA
Organism: Phoca vitulina; assembly: GCF_004348235.1. Taxonomy (NCBI): domain Eukaryota; kingdom Metazoa; phylum Chordata; class Mammalia; order Carnivora; family Phocidae; genus Phoca; species Phoca vitulina. The sequence goes on along the minus strand of NW_022589713.1, from coordinate 10,219,993 downwards.
CCCCGCTTCATCTTATCAGGTAGGCATTTTATTATCTAACATCATCACAAGAAGGGTGAGTACAGGGACAATAAGATATTTTGAGAGATAACAAAACACCACATTCACATAACTTTTACTATAGTATATTGTTATAAATATTCTATTTTATTATTAGTTATTGTTGTTAATCTCTTACTGTGTCTAACTGAAAAATTAAACTTTATCATCGGTATGTATATGACAAAAACATAATCTATACGGGGTTCAGTATCATCTGGCTGCAACAAATCAGGGCACTGCTTCTCAAAAATATGGTCAGTGAGCATGCTGCATTATTAGCATCACCTGCGATCTTGTTAGAAACGCAAATTCTCAGGGTTTACCCTGGAACTACTGAATTAGAATCTTGAGAGGTGGGGCCCAGGAATCTATGTTTTAGGCCTTCCAAGTGATTCTTAATTCACACTGAATTTAAGAAGCACAAGTGAAGGAGATTTATTGGTTTACAAATTGGAAGTGTAGAGTTAAGTTCTGTGGCTCAATGTATCTTTTTGCGTTTTTGTTCTGTCTCTATCTGGTCAGTTTCATTCTCATTCTGCTCCCTCTGGGGATTGCCAGGCACTGCCAACAATGTTAGGGTTGTAGATTTCCTTACTGACTTGAAGAAGAAAGAAAGACTAGGTTGCATATGGGAGCTCCTTTATAGAAATAAGGACATTTTTTTCTCAAAAACCTGCAAGTACTTTCTCCCTGTGCCTCACTGCCCAGTTTGGGTTGGGGGACTGTCCATAAATAAGGGCCAGGAGATGGGATTATGCTGATTACTGGGTGGAACATGTCCCTATCCGAGAGACACAGAGGGATTCAGCATCTCTCCAAGCTGAAGGGATGTATGGGCTATGTGTGAATTCAAAGTAGAGTTCATGCCATGAGAAGGAGTAATAAATGATGGGAAACCAACCAGAGCATCAACTCAGTATCATCAAAATGTCAATCTTTCAAATGATTATATAAAATTAATTTTAAGCCTATCAGAATCCCTACTAAAAAAGATTAAATCTATTTTAAAATTTCAGTAGAAAATTGCCCAACATTTTTAAAAGTAGATGACTAATGAGGAAGGACTTACCCAACCAGATTTAAAATATAATGCAAAACTTCAAAAATCAAAGTTGTATACCTAGGAAACTTATTGAAATAAGAATAGACAATAGATTAATGGGACTGAATAAAGATCCAAAATGCATAAATGGGAAGAACTTAATATATAATAAAGATGGTATTTCATTCCTGTTATTTGATAAATACATTCAACGTAATTAGCCACCCATCTGCATAAAAATAGATTATTTTGTTACACCATTTACAAAAATAAATTCTAGGTGGTTAAAGATATAAATGTAAAAGATACTCTATATTCACAAAACAATTAGGAAACTATTTGTATAACCATGTGGTGGGGAGAACCTCAGAGGCAATAAAGGAAACTTTATAGGAGAAGATTAAGAGATTTGATTACAAAGAAATGTGAACTTTCTACATGGAAAAATATACCATAAACAAAGTCTGTTTTAAGTGTTAAGAACAGATAAGACTGAGAATAAATATTTGTAATATATACAGCAGTAACAAATAAATGGATAAGTACATAAAAACCCATAAAATTTGTCAGTAATATAAACCATCAAATCACAGAGGAGAGAATAGCAATGGAAGAGAGATACTAATATATGAAAAGATGTTTAACTTCACCAGCAGTCAGGAAAATGGGAATGGAAACAGCAGTGACAGGATACTTTGTTTAGTCCATGCATTTGGCAAAAAATATGTGTGTATGTGTTTAATATATAGTGCCCAGCGCTGATGGGAAGGTGAGGAAATGGGAATTCTTATACATGCTGGCAGAAGGATGAAATACTACGAGCCCTTTGCAACAGAATTGATAGTATCTATTAAAATTAAATATATATTTACATACACTTACTATATTACATACATATTTATATATATGCATATATACACACGCACACACATACACATATATCCTTTAACCAAGTAATCTCAGTTTAGGGAATCTATCAAATAGAAATAAAACCACAGATATATAAGGAAATATGTACAAAAATGTTTATTGTAGCATTTTATAAGTGGCAAAAATAAATCAGCAAACTATATTGTCAATTAATAGGAGACAGGTTGAATAAATTAAGGGACACTCATGCTGGGAAATGCTACACAACCATAAAAAAGGAATGAGCTTATTAATTATTCATTCAACAAACATTTAACATATACCTACAGTGTTCATGTCCTGTTTTAAGTGTTGACATTAAAGTAAGTTCTACAGGAAAGTGTACCTTTCATGACTCATGTACTAGGGAGGATGGGAAATAAACAAGGAAATAAATAAATAAGATAATTTTAGAGAATGATTGTCTAAGAATAAAGTAAAACAGGGTGATATGATAGAAAATGATAGATAGGGAGATCAACTAAGACCTGAACAAACTCAGAAAGCCTCATGAAGATAATGGAAAAGAATATTTTAGGCAGAATGAACATCTTCCTTATAGCACTATCAATGGATCCAAAGGGATGTTCAGATTATACTAAAAAAGGAAAATGACAGGAAAATATGGCATAGTGTGATCCCATTTTTGTTTAAGAAATTAGGAAAATTACTCTGCAGGTTGGTATGTATATGTTTTTTAAGAGAACATAGTGAAAACAAAAGAATACATCATGTTAACACTAGCTAACCCAGGTGATAATCTTGGAGTGGGGAGGTGTAGATATAGTCTACTTTTTTTTTGTAGATGTCTGCTCTGCACTCATAACAGCAAGTAGATTTTGATTTTATAGTTTTGAAGAAAAACTATAACCAAGGTTTTCAAATTATTTTTTAAAAATTTAGCATGTAGGTCATTTCTACTTCAAGATTCATTTCTTTAGTAATGAAAAATCTTCTTATTTGTTTTATTATTTCCTCCCCACTGCTCTCTCCAACAGTTCCTTATGGAACACCTGTAAATTGGTCATGCAGCCTGGCTACTCTGAATTGCAATTAATTATTTCCAATTAATACCTGAGACTCCACTAGGGCTGATGCCTGCTCACTGTCGTGTTGAATATGGGTTTTCGAAGCCTGAGCCACTTTCACCCCCACAGCTGTCTTGTGTAGATATTTTTGGCTATTGTTTCTTTGGCTTTCTCTCTTTCAGAATTTTTCCTCAAAGTTTCTTCTAAGTACCTCCTCTTTCCCCCGATCTTACACTTATCCCAATCAAGTTCTATGGCTCATTAGTCACATCTCATAGTGTTGGAAGTGCTTTCAGGCAATGTTTTTCAGTGCCTACCCCCCTCCCCCCCGCCCCCCAACAACCACTACCTTGTATCTGCTTTCAAAGAAAAATGTCTTGGTCAGTTCAGACTGCTATAACAGAACATATAGACCAGTGGCCTATAAACAACAAATATTTCTTTCTCACAGTTCTGGAAAGTAAGAAGTACAAGATCTAGGTGCTGGCAGATTCAGCCCGCTCTCTGGTTCATAGATGGTTGTCTTCTTGCTACATCCTCACATGATAGGAGGGGCCAAGGAGCTCACTGGGGTCTCTTTTATCAAGGCACTAATCCTATTCCTGAGGGCTCTACCCTCATGACGTAACTACATCCCAAAGGCCCCACCTCTTAATACCAACACTGGGGGTTAGGATTTCAACATATGAATTTGGAGGGAACATAAACCTTCAATCCATAACCCTGAATAAATTTTGTGCTGGGGAAAGGTAGATGTTCAATTTATCATCTTTAGCCAACCTCCTGTTCCTTCTGCCACCTTAGAATTTACATGTCAGCCTTGCATGATAATTAAGGCTAAATGTGAGTGCTTGCAAAACTACATAGTTTTAGAATACAAATAACTCTTTACATTTCATGCATTCAGAATATTTATACCAGTTCTCTGAGTTTTTGCCTATTGCAGTTTTTATTATCCTGTCTACATTTTCCTTTCAAAATCATTGGTTTTGAACATAGGCGACCATGATTGCTGAGGGCATAGCTCCTATAGCTAGAATGTTGGGTCTTTCATTCCCACTTCAACCAGAACTACTTAGCTGTTATCCGTTCGATAATGTATGTATCTGTTTAAGGTCCTGTCAAAAAAAGAGATGATTATTTTAAAAAGAGTTGGAACAGAACCTTAAGAAGGAAAACAAAAGCATTCATAATTCTTCGGTTATCTTGGGCTCGCTCCCAATGTTTTCCTTGATCTTTTCTCATTTCCAATTCTCCTATGACCTGCCTTCCAGATGCTTACAACCCCATGTGGTCCTCAGATTCTTTTTTTTCCCCTAGGGGTGCTATAGATAGATAAGTGGGTTTTTTTTTTTTTTTATTATGTTGTTGTTAGCCACTGTATAGTACATAATTAGTTTTTGATGTGGTCCTCAGATTCTAAAACGTATTCCGGCTCAGCTTTGCAATAGGTATGTCCCTAGCAATCCAAGATTACCTTTGTCTGTTCCCCCGGTAAAAATGCAAATTCCACTAGTGCATCAGATTTTATCAAAATGTTACAGAATTATCTGATTAAAAATTCACATACAGATATTAAAAGTGGATAGGAAATCCCCAGGAAGCATGTTGCATTCTAAAATTGGACATTATCTTTACTTATCTCTTGTTGGTAGATGATTTGCAGGTATGTTTGTGCCTATGCAATCCATTCTTCTCCCTCCCCTTGTCTGTTCAGTGACCGGACATATTCTTCCCATTGAAAAAGTAAGATGCATAACACTGCAAACCCTTTTTATGTGTCAAACTTAGTGATTCTCAAATTAGTGAAGTTCTTGATGAATTTTCTAGAGGTCTGCAACAAAATGAGAAAAATAAGACACTACAGCACATTTTCATAAAGCCAAATTGATTCAGTTTATAGAACTATAATTTATTCTGTGAGGTGTGTCCTGTTTTAATGAAATAATTATTGTAGTAAAAAGTACAGTTGACCCTTGATCAACATGGGTCAGCTATATTCTTATTTTGACTGACTAACAAAGCAGAATTTCCTGATCTGGACAAAGCAGAATTTCCTACTGTACAACTCCCAATTAAAAAAATAAATCTGTAAAATACCAAAGACTTTCAACAAAATATATGCTGAGTGTTTTGGGGAAAGGACTTTGTCTTATCCTGCACCATATCCCTCCTGCAGAGCTTAGTGTCTATCATACTGTTGGGCCCACTATTTGAAGAATTGAGTTATAAGGTAAATAGAGTAAGCCAAACCTTTTCATGCTATCTCAGAGTTTATGCTGCTCTGTATTTGCAGAAACCCTATTAAAATTACATGTGATAAATACTACTTCATATAAACCTCATGCTGTGGTGTAGGTCTATGACTACTCTATTTTTTCCCCCAGTTAGAACCTCAAGGGAGTTTATTCACTTGATCCCAGAGAATTGGCAAGATGATCTAAGCTTTCTGCCTCCCCATTTCCCCAGATTTTCATTTCTAGAAAAAATCCCTCATAGCATATTTAAGACTTTCTACCATCTTTCTAAAACAGGCTCCCAGCCATCTAAATTGTGTGTCCTTTTACTCTAGCTGACTAGTTTCTTATCTATCTTTATATGTAAATTGTGCTAAATTTAACTAAGAAGACAAGGGGGTTTAATTTAAAATTCCTATGGCTCATTAGTCACATCCCATAGTGTTGGAAGTGTTTTAGGCAATGTTTTTCAGTCCTGGAAAAGTTGTAAATGTACAACATGTCTTGTTAGCAATGATTCTTTTCCCCCTGAGAAACTTAGCAAATGACCTGAAGAAATATTTGTAATGTATATCTCACTCATTATCTTATTAGACTTTTGTGTTTTCTCAAATTTAATAATAATATCCATATAATTTAACTTTTGCCAATTGAGATTTCTTGGTTATTCCTTCTAAAGGAAAATTTTGTTCCTTCAGTTAGATCTCTGACCCCACACATACACATTTTTCCCTTTTGAGATCATTTAAGTACTTGTTTTCTCTTCAATTCAGTTAGTTCTATCCTGCAACAATAGAACAAAAATTCTCACATACAGATTCCCTTTAATCTTGTTCTTTCTCTTTCACTCTGTGCTCAGTCTGGTTGTCCTCTCCTCCTAGTGAGTACAAGACTTCCTCCCAGCTCCTCACATTCCACCCCATGGAAGTACAGTGATTGTGCTTGGAATGTGCAGGGATTGTGCATGGAATGACAGTGATTTTGCTTAATGTAGACTGTCATTTTAGAGGGCATGAACAGAACAAGACTGTGGATATTAAAATAGTCGCACATATATCTCACTTACTCTTACCAATGCATTAATGAATGGCAAATATATTTAGCATAGGTCAATATCAGTGAATAAATTGTTGGAGGTTCAAACATGTCTTTTTTGTCAGTTGCAGTTAAATAAAAATGTATATATGGAAATTTTTGTATAGTTGGCCTTTGATCATTAATGACAAAAAGGGTAAAACTATAACATGGATGGCCATGGGAAAGCATGATGCCTCGGTGCCCTTAAAACAGGCAAAAGACTTTGAGAGTTGAGACCGTGAGCTCGATTGTCCTTCAGTGTCAAAGGACCTCCCACTATCTGGACCCAAGCTCCACATCAGGCTCTCTATTGCTCACTTGCCATTGCCCATGCCATCCTTGAAGTTATGGACAAATCTCTAAGGCTCTGTTACACTTGATCTTTTCTTTCCCTAGATCAGGAGGATATGGTTTAGATTTATTCCCTAATAGAAATATCTATGCTATCATGAACATTTGAATCTGGCAGTGTACCTTCATGGCTTCATTTTAAATATATGTCTTTCGTTCTATCTAATATATATTATCTGTCCATCGAACATGTTTATCACTATTTTTTATGTACACTTGATAAATGTTTTCTATCTTCAAATTCTGAAGTCTTACTGATGGCTTTTTTTTTTAATTTTTTTATTGTTATGTTAATCCCCATACATTACATCATTAGTTTTAGATATAGTGTTCCATGATTCATTGTTTGTGCATAACACCCGGTGATCCATGCAGAACGTGCCCTCCTCAATACCCATCACCAGGCTAACCCATCCTCCCACCCCCTCCCCTCTAGAACCCCCAGTTTGTTTTTCAGAGTCCATCATCTCTCATGGTTCGTCTCCCCCTCCGATTTCCCCGCCTTCGTTCTTCCCCTCCTGCTAAATTCTTCTTCTTCTTTTTTTCTTTCTTAACATATATTGTATTATTTGTTTCAGAGGTACAGATCTGAGATTCAACAGTCTTGCACAATTCTCAGCGCTTACCAGAGCACATACCCTCCCCAGTGTCCATCACCCAGTCACCCCATCCCTCCCACCCCACCCCCCACTCCACCAACCCTCAGTTTGTTTGCTGAGATGAAGAATTCCTCATATCAGTGAGGTCATATGATACATGTCTTTCTCTGTTGGACTTATTTCGCTCAGCATAATACCCTCCAGTTCCATCCACGTCGTTGCAAATGGCAAGATCTCATTCCTTTTGATGGCTGCATAATATTCCATTGTATATATATACCACTTCTTCTTTATCCATTCATCTGTTGATGGACATCTTGGCTCTTTCCACAGTTTGGCTATTGTGGACATTGCTGCTATAAACATCGGGGTGCACGTACCCTTTCGGGTCCCTACTTTTGTATCTTTGGGGTAAATACCCAGTAGTGCAATTGCTGGATCATATGGTAGCTCTATTTTCAACTTTTTGAGGAACCTCCACACCGTTTTCCAGAGTGGCTGCACCAGCTTGCATTCCCACCAACAGTGTAGGAGGGTTCCCCTTTCTCCGCATCCCCGCCAACATCTGTCATTTCCTGACTTGTTAATTTTAGCCATTCTGACTGGTGTGAGGTGGTATCTCATTGAGGTTTTGATTTGGATTTCCCTGATGCCGAGCGATATTGAACACTTTTTCATGTGTCTGTTGGCCATTTGGATGTGTTCTTTGGAAAAATGTCTGTTCATGTCTTCTGCCCATTTCTTGATTGGATTCTTTGTTCTTTTGGTGTTGAGTTTGGTGAGTTCTTTATAGATTTTGGATACTAGCCCTTTATCTGATATGTCATTTGCAAATATCTTCTCCCATTCTGTCAGTTGTCTTTTGGTTTTGTTGACTGTTTCCTTTGCTTTGCAAAAGCTTTTTATCTTGATGAAGTCCCAATAGTTCATTTTTGCCCTTGCTTCCCTTGCCTTTGGCGATGTTTCTAGGAAGAAGTTGCTGCAGCTGAGGTCGAAGAGGTTGCTGCCTGTGTTCTCCTTTAGGATTTTGATGGACTCCTGTCTTACATTGAGGTCTTTCAACCATTTGGAGTCTATTTTTGTGTGTGGTGTAAGGAAATGGTCCAGTTTCATTCTTCTGCATGTGGCTGTCCAATTTTCCCAACACCATTTGTTGAAGAGACTGTCTTTTTTCCATTGGACATTCTTTCCTGCTTTGTCAAAGATTAGTTGACCATAGAGTTGAGGGTCCATTTCTGGGCTCTCTATTCCATTCCATTGATCTATGTGTCTGTTTTTGTGCCAGTACCATACTGTCTTGATGATGACAGCTTTGTAGTAGAGCTGGAAGTCCGGAATTGTGATGCCGCCAGCTTTGCTTTTCTTTTTCAACATTCCTTTGGCTATGCGGGGTCTTTTCTGGTTCCATACAAATTTTAGGATTATTTGTTCCATTTCTTTGAAGAAAGTGGATGGTATTTTGATGGGGATTGCATTGAATGTGTAGATTGCTCTAGGTAGGATTGACATCCTCACAATATTTGTTCTTCCAATCCATGAGCATGGAACGTTTTTCCATTTCTTTGTGTCTTCCTCAATTTCTTTCATGAGTATTTTATAGTTTTCTGAGTACAGATCCTTTGCCTCTTTGGTTAGATCTATTCCTAGGTATTTTATGGTTTTGGGTGCAATTGTAAATGGGATCGACTCCTTAATTTCTCTTTCTTCTGACTTGTTGTTGGTGTATAGGAATGCCACTGACTTCTGTGCATTGATTTTATATCCTGCCACTTGACTGAATTCCTGTATGAGTTCTAGCAGTTTTGGGGTGGAGTCTTCGGGATTTTCCACATAAAGTATCATATCATCTGCAAAGAGTGAGAGTTTGACTTCTTCTTTGCCAATTTGGATGCCTTTGATTTCTTTTTGTTGTCTGATTGCTATGGCTAGGACTTCCAATACTATGTTGAATAGCAGTGGTGATAGTGGACATCCCTGCCATGTTCCTGACCTTAGGGGGAAAGCTCTCAGTTTTTCCCCATTGAGAATGATATTCGCTGTAGGTTTTTCATAGATGGCTTTTATGATATTGAGGTATGTACCCTCTATCCCTATACTCTGAAGAGTTTTGATCAAGAAAGGATGCTGTACTTTGTCAAATGCTTTTTCTGCATCTATTGAGAGGATCAGATGATTCTTGTTCCTTCTTTTGTTAATGTATTGTATCACGTTGATTGATTTGCGGATGTTGAACCAAGCTTGCAGCCCAGGGATAAATCCGACTTGGTCATGGTGAATAATCCTTTCAATGTACTGTTGGATCCTATTGGCTAGTATTTTGGTGAGAATTTTTGCATCCATGTTCATCAGGGATATTGGTCTGTAATTCTCCTTTTTGATGGGGTCTTTGTCTGGTTTTGGGATCAAGGTAATGCTGGCCTCATAAAATGAGTTTGGAAGTTTTCCTTCCATTTCTATTTTTTGGAACAGTTTCAGAGAATAGGTATTAATTCTTCTTGAAATATTTGGTAGAATTCCCCTGGGAAGCCATCTGGCCCTGGGCTTTTGTGTTTTGGGAGATTTTTGATGACTGCTTCAATTTCCTTAGTGGTTATAGGTCTGTTCAGGTTTTCTATTTCTTCCTGGTTCAGTTTTGGTAGTTGATACATCTCTAGGAATGCATCCATTTCTTCCAGGTTATCTAATTTGCTGGCATAGAGTTGCTCATAATATGTTCTTTTAATTGTTTGTATTTCTTTGGTGTTGGTTGTGATTTCTCCTCTTTCATTCATGATTTTGTTGATTTGGGTCATTTCTCTTTTCTTTTTGATAAGTCTGGCCAGGGGTTTATCAATCTTGTTAATTTTTTCAAAGAACCAGCTCCTAGTTTTGTTGATCTCTTCTACTGTTCTTTTAGTTTCTATTTCATTGATTTCTGCTCTGATCTTTATTATTTCTCTTCTCCTGCTGGGTTTAGGCTTTATTTGCTGTTCTTTCTCCAGCTCCTTTAGGTGTAGGGTTAGGTTGTGTACTTGAGACCTTTCTTGTTTCTTGAGAAAGGCTTGTACTGCTATACACTTTCCTCTTAGGACTGCCTTTGCTACATCCCAAAGATTTTGAATAGTTGTGTTTTCATTTTCATTGGTTTCCATGAATTTTTTTAATTCTTCTTTAATTTCCTGGTTGACCCATTCGTTCTTCAGTAGGATGCTCTTTAGCCTCCATGTATTTGAGTTCATTCCGACTTTCCTCTTGTGATTGAGTTCTAGTTTCAAAGCATTGTGGTCTGAAAATATGCAGGGAATGATCCCAATCTTTTGGTACTGGTTGAGACCTGATTTATGACCTAGGATGTGATCTATTCTGGAGAATGTTCCATGGGCACTAGAGAAGAATGTGTATTCCGTTGCTTTGGGATGGAATGTTCTGAATATGTCTGTGAAGTCCATTTGGTCCAGTGTGTCATTTAAAGTCTTTATTTCCTTGTTGATCTTTTGCTTAGAGAACTTAGGGAAGTTCTCTGCTATAAGTTGCTCCATTATACCTTCTGCCCCCCTCTCTCTTTCAGTGAGGGGGGTGTTAAAGTCCCCCACTATTATTGTATTGTTGTCGATGTGTTTCTTTGCTTTTGTTATTAATTGCCTTATATAATTGGCTGCTCCCATGTTAGGGGCATAGATATTTACAATTGTTAGATCTTCTTGTTGGATAGACCCTTTAAGTAGGATATAGTGTCCTTCCTCATCTCTTATTACAGTCTTTCATTTAAAATCTAATTTGTCTGATATAAGGATTGCCACCCCAGCTTTCTTTTGGTGTCCATTAGCATGGTAAATGGTTTTCCACCCCCTCACTTTCAATCTGGGGGTGTCTTTGGGTCTAAAATGAGTCTCTTGCAGACAGCATATCGATGGGTCTTGTTTTTTAATCCAATCTGATAGCCTGTGTCTTTTGATTGGGGCATTTAGCCCATTTACATTCAGGGTAACTATTGAAAGATAGGAATTTAGTGCCATTGTATTGCCTGTAAAGTGACTGTTACTGTATATTGTTTGTGTTCCTTTCTGGTCTATGTTGCTTTTAGGCTCTCTCTTTGCTTAGAGGACCCCTTTCAAGATTTCTTGTAGGGCTGGTTTCGTGTTTGTAAATTCCTTTAGTTTTTGTTTGTCCTGGAAGCTTTTTATCTCTCCTTCAATTTTCAATGACAGCCTAGCTGGATATAGTATTCTTGGCTGCATATTTTTCTCATTTAGTGCTCTGAATATGTCCTGCCAGTCCTTTCTGGCCTGCCAGGTCTCTGTGGATAAGTCTGTTGCCAATCTAATGTTTCTACCATTGTAGGTTACATATCTCTTCTCCCGAGCTGCTTTCAGGATTTTCTCTTTGTCTCTGAGACTCGTAAGTTTTACTATTAGATGTCGGGGTGTTGACCTATTTTTATTGATTTTGAGAGGGGTTCTCTGTGCTTCCTGGATTTTAAGGCCTGTTTCCTTCCCCAAATTAGGGAAGTTCTCTGCTATAATTTGCTCCATTGTACCTTCTGCCCCTCTCTCTCTTTCTTCTTCTTCTGGGATCCCAATTATTCTAATGTTGTTTCGTCTTATGGTATCGTTTATCTCTCGAATTCTGCCCTCGTGATCCAGTAGTTGTTTATCTCTCTTTTTCTCAGTTTCTTTATTTTCCATCATTTGGTCTTCTATCTCACTGATTCTTTCTTCTGCCTCATTTATCCTAGCAGGTAGTGCCCCCATATTTGATTGCACCTCATTAATAGCCTTTTTGATTTCTACTTTGTTCGATTTTAGTTCTTTTACTTCTCCAGAAAGGGTTTCTCTAATAACTTCCATGCTTTTTTCAAGCCCAGCTAGTATCTTTAAAGTGATGATTCTGAACTCTAGATCTGACATTGTACTAATGTCCGTATTGAGTAGGTCCCTGGCAGTCGGTACTACCTCTTGTTCTTTTTGTTGAGGTGATTTTTTCCGTCTTGTCATTTTGTGCAGAGGAGAATAGATTAATGAGAGAACAAAATGCTAGCAGGGTAACAACGTCCCCAGAAAATATACTCTAAACAAATCAGAAAAGACCTGAAGCAGTGGGAAAAGAAAGGGAAAGAGAGAAAAAAGAAAAAGAAAGAAAAAAAGAAAAAAGAAAAAGATAAAGATAAAAACAAACAAAAGCAGAACAAAACAAAACAAAACAAAAACAGAATGTGATCAAATATGATCAGGCTGGTTTATAGATCAGTGCCACACATTAGATTTTGAGTGTATTTTGGTCTGTTAAAAGAAAGTGCCTCCCAAAATTTTAAAGAAAGAAAAACTTATATATGTACAAAAATAAGGGTTGATATGATGAAGGGATAGAATATGACTGTAAAGATGGAAATTATAAAAAATTTTATAAAAGGAATTGATAAGTTGTTTGAAAAAAGAAAGAAGAGGATTTAAAAAAAAAAAAAGAAAAAAGGGAGAGAATGTGATCAGGCAGGGGAGTAGAAAAAAACCATACACTAGAGATTTAGAGTATATTTTGATCTGTTAGAAGAAACTATCTCAAAATTTTAAAGAGAGAACAACTTATATATATATGCCAAAAATACGGGTAACTACTATGAAGGGATAGAATATGACTCTAAAAATGAAAAATAAAAATGTTTTTTTAAAAAAGGGATTGATAAGATGTTGGTTGAAAAAGGGAAAAAGAAGAATTCAAAAAAAAAAGAAAAAAGAAAAAAAGACAGTTAAAAAAAATAATTTACTTTGAAAGACTAAAGAATCATGGTAAAAAAGCCATGAATTCTACGTGCAGTATTCCCCTAGCGCTGGAGTTCTGCCGTTCTCACTGATCGGTAAACCTGGTCTTGGCTGGCTGTTCTCGCTGATCTTCTGGGGGAGGGGCCTGTTGCCGTGGTTCTCAAATGTCTTTGCCGGAGGCGGAATGCCCCGCCCTTGCCCGGTCCGGGCTAAGTAATCTGCTCGGGTTTGCTCTCCGGAGCTTTTGTTCCCTGCAAGCTTTCCGTACAGCTTTGGAGGCGGAGAGTGAAAATGGCGGCCTCCCAGTCTCCGCCCTGGAGGAGCCGAGAACTCGGGGTCCCGCTCCTCAGTGCGCCCCCAGAGAAAAGCAGTCAGTCACTCCCATCTCCCCGGTCTCTGGCCACACTTCATGCTCACCCGGCCTGTGACCGCGCGTTTCTATCTCTGGCACCCGACCCCGGGTGTAGTCTCCAAACCCAGCAGATCCCTACGGTGCGCTCCGGCACCGCTCCCCCCGGGGGAAGAAGGTGAGTCTCCCCGGATCTGCCGCTTGTTGGGTCCCTGCTGGAGGAGCAGTGGCCCGACTGTGCCGCGGATTACGGTTTATGGCAACCCCAAGCTGAGAGCCCGCGCCTGGGCTCCGTCTCTGCAGCCGGCTTCCCCGCTCCGATACCTGGGAGCTCTGCCGCACTCAGGCACCCCCGGTCTTTCTGTGACCCCGAGGGTCCTGAGACCACACTGTCCCGCGAGGGTTCCACCCCCCACTTCGCCACCAGAGTGACGTCCCTCAGCGGAGCAGACTTCTAAAAGTTCCGATTTTGTGCTCCGTGGCTCTATCACTTGCCAGAAGCGGCCGATGGAGGCCCCTCCCCCACTGTCTATCCTCCCGAATATCGCCTCGGATTCACTTCTCCGCACGTCCTACCTTCCAGAAAGTGGTCGCTTTTCTGTTCAGAGAGTTGTTGCTCTTCTTTTCTTCTATCTCCTGTTGAGTTCGTAGGTGTTCAGAATGGTTTGATCCCTATCCAGCTGAATTCCTGAGAGGAGACGAAATCCAGGTCTCCTACTCCTCTGCCATCTTGCTCCGCCCCTTACTGATGGCTTTTTAAAAATACCTGTGCTCATACCATCAAAAAGACCTCTGTACGTGTTATGATGATAAGGATGATAAGCCCTCAAAGTTGTTATGAAAACTTCACACATTACATAAATAGTAAAGATAACAAGTAATTTCACACTCATGAGAATATCATGGAGCTAGTTTTAACTCAAATACCTTTTTTTCCAGTTATATTGCTTTAGCAGTAGATGGTTGTTTCCAATTTCTAAAAACTAATTTTTTTCTTGAATGAGAAATGTTAGAAGATAATTTTCTAACAAAAAGATGAAATCATGATTATCATATGATATAAAATGAACATGTGTCAAAGATTTTAACTTATTAATTGATGAGGGAGCAAAACTGATTCAAAGAAAACTCAAGTACCACAGGTTCATTGCAAGATAACAAATACTAAAATGAATTTACAAATGGATGTAAAATTAGGGAAGTTAGAGATGCCTGGGTGGCTCAGTTGGTTAAGCATTTGCCTTCAGCTCAGGTCATGATCCCAGAGTCCTGGGATTGAGTCCCACATCGGGCTCTTTGCTCAGTGCAGAGCCTGCTTCTTCTTCTGCCCCTTCTACCACTCATGCTCTCTCTCTCTCTCTCTGACAAATAAATAAATAAAATCTTTTAAAAATTAGGAAAATTAGTCAATATGCACAGGTCAGTATGCATCGGTCAAATGCATTCCATCAGACACATTTATATTTTTAAAAACAGAAATTATTTGCAATATTATTACTTTTTTAGAAGTTAATGTCTATCTCTACAAAGTTGTGAAATATTCTGGTCAAAGGAAAAATAAAGTGCACCTTCCTATAGGATCAGTTAATCTCCGGAAACTATGATGTTCCACTGAAAAGAATATCCAGTGATTTTTTTTTATCCATTTCAGTGGAAAAAAATATCTAGTGATCTCTTTTATCCATAATTTTCTTTTCCTTTGTGATCTTAATAAACTCAAAGGAAGATTATTCTTGATCACAAAATAAAGATGGCTTGGCCTGATTACTTGCATACATGCAGCAAAAGTCTTAATTTACTCCGTATGCCTTTTCTCAAGATTATTTCGCAAAATCCAGACCCAAACAGTATTGAAAAATCACAAAATTAACTTCTTTTGGCAAATTGTCATAAGAAATCTCAGACTAGATTTTAATTTTAAAGGTGTCTATTATGAGAGTATGGCTTCAACATGAGAGTATGAAACCAAGCCAAAAAAAAAAAAAAAACCTCTTTATACCAGATTGCACCGGCAGTATATACGTTTGGAGGAATTTTTCTTCTCTTCAAGTCCCCAAAACATCCTTAGGTTTTTTGGCATGCCAAGAAGTGAACTTTCTTACCA
The DNA here is from genome assembly GCF_004348235.1 of Phoca vitulina. Taxonomy (NCBI): domain Eukaryota; kingdom Metazoa; phylum Chordata; class Mammalia; order Carnivora; family Phocidae; genus Phoca; species Phoca vitulina. The sequence goes on along the minus strand of NW_022589713.1, from coordinate 10,204,520 downwards.
TCTCTAACGCTGGGACTCTATAGCTAGAGTCTGCGCCAGGGCAGTCTCTCTGAGGGGACTTTCTCGGCATCAGCTTTGTAGGTAAAGTCGATCATAGTTCCTTAAAAGTGGCTTGTCACACCTGATTAAAAGAGCATTATTTTCAACTCTAATGCTCTATATGAGGACATGCTTGCATAATTAATTATCTTGGTAAAAATGAGGACAGATTCTTACTGAGCCTAGGTAAGTAACTGAATTAACATGAAAAGTCAGAAGACTTAGGAACTTCTGGAGGGAGTCAATGAAAAATATTTTTAAATGTTTCATTTCAGTTTACAAAAGCAGAGTCTATTATATTGTCATCTTTCACTGGATTTGGGGTTACAGGTCTCATGAAGTTGTTTTATTCTTGACTTAGCCCAGTTTGAAAGTTGTCTAAGTGATGCCATCAGAAGATTTTACACAAGAGTCTATTCTTTGAATCATCAATAGTGTGAAGTCCCTGGTATAGTCCTTTTCTGGTCATCTGACACAGTCTTTGTTGAGGACAAAAACGCTCAGAGCTTACTTATAGCAGAGACAATCATCAGAGTAAAACAAAGACTGTAGAAGATGGAGACTTAATTGCTATTGTTAATCTATTACTGAAATTTTCAAGTGTGAAAGAATTAATGAGAGTTCGTAATAAGAATCTGTAAGTGACAAAAATGTGGGTTGTTTCTGTGGCATGCAAAACACGATAATAAAGTCATCACAAAAATAATTGTAGATAAAGTGTCTCTAGGGATAACTGATTAAGCCCATTTTCAAAAAGTCAGTGAATGTTACACCTAATTTATAAAACAAGATGAGAATAATTTTTATAGAGGCTAATGCTGGGACATTGTATACATAATACACAAAGAAAACACTGGGAATATGATGTAAAGAGATTCAGTAAGTAACGAGTAAGTCTTAGACATCAGTATTTTTATAAAACTATGAATAAGTCCGATATGTATCCTTACTTGAGAACCACTGGCCTTGAAGATACTAGATCCAAATTAGAGAAGTATTTTGTGACCGAGTTAACAATTTAAATAATTAAAAAATGACCAATGACTATACTGTTGTCTAATATCTTCAGGCAAATCACCAGAACTATGACAAATACAGGGAAAATCAACTAAACTATTACATGAGAGCTTTGATTAGTATTTCCCTGATCATAAAAATTTATCGGGGGCAGTGAGGGTTTTGATCCTCACTATTCATGGATTCTGTATTTATGAATTTGTATGCTTGCCGAAATTTATTTGTAATCTCAGAATTAACTCTTAAAGATGGGCAAGTCCCAGTTGAGGTCAAACAAGGAGATGTTCTGCCTTATTTTTTAGCTTTCATATTGTAAACAGGCAATCCTTTCATGGTCAATTTAATGCTACATTTTTCTGCTCTTTTATTAGTGATTTCACAGTCTAAAATGACCCTCTAATGGCAAAAAGAGAGCAATAATAGTGACATGTTATAACTCACTATATAAAATTAGATTTCATGAGTCCCTGACAATAACAGATACATAAGTAAATAAGTAGGAAGAGAAGAGAATGTTGTTCCTTACAGTCAAGTGCTGACTAATAAATATAGAAGGAACAATGGAATTAGGAATTATTTTGCCGCTGTCACTGTAAGCAACTATTAAGAAAAGAATAAGTGTATGGTAAATCAAGGGTGGGGCAGGGAGCTTAGGATGAAGTTTCTAATATTTACATAATCTTGACAATCTCCCCATGAGTTATTTATTAGAGTCGATCCTCATTATTCATGGATTCTGAATTTGTCAATTCATCTACATGCACTTTAAGGCCTCTTGAGCAACTGGGAAGTGATTCACTGGGGGAAATTATTTTGGGTCATCCTCTAATTCTAACATCTGTCTTTTTTTTTTTTTTCCAGTTTCAGAGACACCTTAATCTCTAAAATTTGGGTTTCCAATTCTACCCAGAAATAGATTTTAGTGCCTCATCGTGACCTTCTGTCCCTGATATACCACAGCCTTCATTCTACCCCACCCTGTAATGCTCTCTAACAGACTTCCTGGAATTACAGATGTGACCGAACACAGAGGCAGACCCGTTAGGCTCTGAGAGCCACCTCATAGAGCTGGACTAGGCATCGTGGCCCTGTCCACTTCAGCCTGTTAGCGGCAGGCCATATGTTATAGATGTATGGTCTGTCTGGGATCATTGTTGAAAGAATTCCACCTTTCCTTTAATAGATGACATATGTACCCTTAATTGTTTAGTTTTTAATTTTTGTCAAGTGTTCCTGAGCCACCTTGGTTTATTTAGTACTGATCTTCTCAACCTCAGCAATAGTGAGGTTTTCAACAATTCTTTGTTGTTGGGAGGGGCCCTGTGCTTTGTAGGATGGTTAACAGCGGCCTGGCCTCTACTCACGAGGTGCCAGTAGTACCCTCCAAGCAGTGACAATGAAAAATGTTTCCACACATTGCTAAATGTGTCCCCATTTGAGAACCACAGGTCAAATTCTTTGTTTTGAATCTTCATTGACACTTACTAGCTAAGTAATCTTGAACACAATACCAAACTCCAATATCCTTAGCTGTAAAATGAGCTATCTGATACAAATAATTATTTTTTTAAAGTACTTTATTTATTTATTTATTTATTTATTTATTTGAGAGAGAGAGTGTGCCAGGGTGGGGGTGGGGCAGAGGGAGAGAGATTCTCAAGCAGACTCTGTGCTGAGCACAAAGCCTAATGAGTGGCTCGATCTCATGACCTTGAGATCATGACCTAAGCTGAAATTAAGAGTCAGATGCTTAGTTGATTGATCCACCCAGGCACCCCTTGATACATATATATGTAGGAGATATATATGGAGATGCATATATATAAGGAGATAAATGAGTTAATATATTTCAAGCCCTTAGTGTAACATCTTGTACATGATAGATACTCAAATAAATGAAAGCTCTTATTATTTTATTATTGATTGTAGATAGTTAAGGGAATAAGTAATGGTCAAAATAAACATTTGTATGCTACTTTGAAACACAATGTTATCCCATAGACCGATGTTTAGAATGACTAATTTTAAAAAGTGATTATTTTCATATTTATTTAAAATTTTAAACACTTTAAAATTTTAAACACTAAAAAATTTTTTAAAAATTTAAAACAAAATTTAAACCATTTTGTTGATTTAGTCCCACCAAATCATGAAGTTATAAAAAATTTTCCCAATACTCTTTGAGGTCTTTGGTCTAATATCTAGGATGTTTTAAATTTTTGTGCAGATTTGTCATTAAAATATTCTCATGAAGTTCTTGATGAATTAGAAGACTTTGCCTATTTCATCATAGTTAAACTTCCCTAATAGCAGATTCAAGTTCTCTACAGCAGATGCAATGTCCTATTTATTTTTTATACAGTACAAAAACCACCATGACTTTCAATGAACTCAATTTTCTCAGTATACCCCTTTCTGGGAGAATCTTGTAGAATTGACATTAACTATTGGAGAGCATTAGTTTATTATGTGAGCTATCTTAGGTAGCTAAAGAATATATCAATATATCTCAACACAGGTAAAAGCTAAAAAACATTTCAAATGAAGGATGCTGATAGATCTCATTCTAAAACCATTTGATGTGTTGAAATATCAAGAGGAGGTGTCCAAGAGGCAGGTGTGGCTTAGAGATACTAATCTGTGAGTCATCTCTCCATAGATGTCAACTGAAACCATGGGCTTGAATGAGAGTTCTTAGAAAATATAGTTAGAAGAAAAGAGGCCTAAGCCTGAGCTTGAAGAATCCCCACATTTAATAACTTAGCAGAGGAAGATACACACTGGGAAGATACACAGACAAAAAAGAGAAAGACAAGCAGAGTGTGGCCCCACCAAAGACAAGAGAAAGGTGTTTCAGATAAAGAGAATATTAACAGAATAAAATCATGCTAACAAATTAGATGAAGACAAGGATTTATTTGGATATTAAGGCCGTCATTAACCTTAGCTAGCTCTTAGCGAGAGATGTTTTGGTGAAGGTAAAGGCCAGCTTTCTGACAGCGTTTGAGTCAGAGGGGGTCAGAAACAATGTCAGACACAAGTCTGGTTGCAGAATGTTAGGGTAGTACTAGTAGTGGGATATAGGTCATAGGGAAATTGTTAAAAATTAAGCTGGCAGATGTTGAGCACATTTAAACCTGAATAGAGAAGATATACATGAGAGAAAGCACTAGAATAAAAAGACGCTGTAATTGAGAATGGAGAGTTGCTTACAATTATCTTGGAAAATCATTTGGAATCAGAAGTGGATTACTGAGACACTAGTGAAGGTTGCATGGGCCTCTTTATTTGTGGTATATGCTATCTTTTTGGTCAGCTTTTTGAAAATTTTTAATTTGATATTTCCTTTCTCATTTTAAATTAATATACATTAATTCCTAACTTTTTATTTATAATTTTGTATGACTTTTCTTAAAGAGGACTCCCCTAATTTTGTATCAGCCAGCACATAGCTTGGTTCCACCCTGTTTTGCAACTCAATTTTGGTCAACTTAATCATGTTTTCCTACAAAATGTACTAAAGTAGCAGTTTATAGTCTAACGGGGTTTCCTCTACTGTGGTTTCTAAAATTCATTTTCCTCATTCTAATGCTCTGTTATTCTTGCTTGGGTTACCTTCCCTTTAAGTAGAACTAAGTACAGTATTTTACAAGAATCCTCCAGAGAACAATTTTCCTGGAGGTTTTCTTTAACATACAATGACAATTCTGTAAGCTCAGCTAGAGCTTTGAAAGTTAAAGAGTTGGGGCCCCAGCTCACTAGTTTTGGAAGCCAGGCATCCATACACTGTCATGATTTGCTAGCACCTAAGCAGCAGGAGGGATGGAAAGAGAAAGCAGACTGAGTGGGTTCATCAGGCAGGGAGGAGAAACTTGTAAGCTTGATCCAAAATGTTGGCTGATGTTGTCAAAGTGAAAATGGCAGTAGAGAGATCTGCTGCATCATGGACCCTCACTATTTGACTTATAAATTTAGGTAGTCTTAGACTGAGGAATAAGCTAAGAGGTCTGGAGAGTGATGTCCTTTAGTGGAGAAAACACATGCTTCCAAACATGTCAGGCACAGCAGAGGAATATTGCTACAGTCTCCAGGTGACTTTCAGGATTGCGACAGTTTTTCTGTGTGAGGCAGCAGCCAGGAATGGTCCAGGAAATCATCCACATCTACCCACCTCTCTAAAACTGCCCTTTATCCATGCTTTGTCCATCTGGGGCCTTGTCTGATCTTTACCACGTCCAGTCAAGGAGAAAGAGGAAATGAGAAGAATGTTTTCATGGGAACTTCACTTTGGAATGTCACAGTATTTGAGAACTATTAAGGCTCCACATAAAATATATTTGGATTTTAAATGACTTTTGAAGTGAGAGGGAAGAGCCATTATTGGCTTATCTATCTACAAAGATAAACAACAATGTAGTTTATGATGTATGTATCAAATGGACATGGTTCTCTCTCTCTCTCTATCTATCTATCTAGCATCATCTATCCATCTATCACCTGTAATCTCTATCATAATCAAGATGCCTGTCAGTATCAGCACTTGGGTGAGCTGCTTCTTGACCTTCACTTTTCTGTCTCTACCCCCTAGGCTACACTCCCTTCCTGTGCTGCCAGAGGATTCTGACTTCTCTTTGTGTCTCCAGTGTCTATAGCGTCTGTCACAGTAAGTGCTCAGTACACCCACCAAAGAAATGGGTAAGTTTTGAACTCTTATTTTTATATATAAGGAAAAATACTATATGAAATGCCTTGATTCTATTATCCCCAGCTTTGTTGAAGTACAATTGACGACAAAATTGTACTTATCTAAAGTATACAACATGATGATTTGATACGTCGTGAAATGATTGCCACAATCAGGTTAATTAACACATCCATCACCTCACATAGTTACTTGTTTATGTGTGTGTGGTGAGAATGCTTAAGATCTACTCTCTTAGCATATTTCAAGTATACAATACATATTATTAACCACAGCTATGGTATCCATTAGGTCCCCAGAACTTATTCATATTATGGCTAAAGGCTTATACCCTTTGACCTTTATCTCTCCATTTTGTCCCACCTCCCAGCACCTGGCAACCATCATCCTATTCTCTGTTTCTGCTAGCTCAACTTTTTTGTTTGTTTGTTTGTTTTTAGATTCCACATATAAGTGAGATCATATAATATTTGTCTTTCTCTTTTTGGCTCATTTCACTTACCTTAATGTTCTTCACATTCATCCATGTTTTCACAAATGGTAGGATTTCCTCCTTTCTCATGACCGAATAATATTATATATATTTGTATATACAGCACATTTTTTTATCCTTTCGTCTGTTGATGAGCACTTTGGTGGTTTCCATATCTTGACTATTGTGAATAATGCTGCAGTGATGATGGGGGTGCAGATATCTTTCTGAGATAGTGATTTCACTTCCTTTGGTTATATATATACCCAGAAGTGGTATTGCTGGATCACATGATTGTTCTATTTTTAATTTTTTGAGTGACCTCCATACTGTTTTTCAGCATGGCTGTACCAATTTACATTCCCACCAACATGTAGAGGGGTTCCTTTTTTTCTGCACATCCTTACCAACACTTGTTATCTCTTGTCTTCTTGATGATAGTCACTCTTACAAGTGTGAATTGATATCTCATTGTGGTTTTGATTTACATTTCCCTGATGATTAGAGCTGTTGAGCATCTTTTCACGTACTTCTTGACCATTTGGATGTCTTCTTTGGAAAGATGTCTTTTTAGTTCCTTTGTCCATTTTTAAATCAGATACTTTTTGTTATTGTGTTATATGAGTTCATCATATATTTTGGATATTAACCTTTATATAAAATATATTTTTTGCAAATCTTTTCTCCTATTCCCTAGGTTGCCTTTTCTATTATATATTTTTATTTATCATTAAACAATGCTTTTAAAAATTTAATCCTCAAATTATTGACTAGATCTTTTTTTTTCTTTTTAAATGAAATGAGCCTTTTTCCTCCCTCTAAGATATACATATACACTGGAATCTCAAAACACTCTGCAAGCATTAGCACAGATGCTTTCAATTTTAAAGTTTTGTATAATTTATTTCTTTAGTTAAATACCTGTTAATTGAGGCAAATATCAGATATATTAATAAGGAATCTTTTGAGTCTTTAACTCAAATCAACTTAAGAAAAAAAGGAGGGCTTTATAATTTTTTGTAATTAAAATTCTAGGAGTAAATCAGTCTCCTTCAGATACACTCGAATCCAGGGTGTCAAATTATGTCATTTGCAGTCACTCCTGACCTCCTTTCTCTCTCTTGCTCCTCTCATCCCATCCCTTGCTTCTGCTGCCTTTTGTATGTTGGTTTTACTTCTCACGAAGATTTTTCCATCAGGGATATAATAATATGTAGTATTATTTTGGAATTATAATATTGCAATCATGTATTATAATATATTTAATATAATTATAATAAATATATGATATTTACCATATAATAATATACTATAATATATTAATATTAATCAGTAATATATTATTATATATTAATAGTGTGACATAGTATTAATATAAAATATTATATAATTAATGTGTAGCTATGTAATTAGAATCCATAATACGTATTTATTATATAAAATTTCCTACACAATTCAACACTGTATTATGAGCATAATTTAATTAAAATTACATTATGAGAATTTCTCCATGCCATTGAATTTCTGTGAAAAAATTTTAATTAGATCTATTTAATAAACTCTCTTAAAAATGCAAAGATTTTATAAAAGTCTTCCTTTATTATTGGAGAAACATAATTTTTAAATTAAAATATGCTAACTTCTTTTTGGCTTATGCTTGATATAGGCAGGTTTTGTGGGGGGTTTTGTCTTTTTTTTTTTGATGAGTAAATTTAAGAAGAATGTAGAGGCTGAAGAATAATAATATGCTATTCTTTGTATATGAAAATGGCAGTCCTGACCTGCCATTAGTCGGGGCACTTATGCCCATGATAGATTTTTCCGGATCCATCTGCTTTTCCTTCCAGGCACCCCAGGCTTCTCAGGACGAAAGGCATAATCGGCGGTCTCAGAACAGAGCAACGCTAATGAGGATGACCCTGACCTCATGAGAATAGTGTTCTGACCCCCTGACCCAAACGGAAATAGAAAAGCTTGAGCAGTGCATTTAAGAGTAACTTTGGGATTAGTTCTATGAGTATAAAGATAAATGAGAAAATAAATTCCACTCACAAGTAGAGACACTTGGATAATTGTATCATATTTGAAACATAAAACTTAAACTGAAAACTATTACCCTTGTAAATTGAATTACATTATCATTCCTTTCAACTAACATCAGAATTACCTTTCCTTTAATATTTTCTTAGTTAATAAGAACCAAATCTTATTATAATAATTAAGGCTACTAAAAAGTCTTTAAGCCTTTTTCTTTTTAAGAGATGCATTTATTATTCATTTATTAGGTCTATTTGAAACATATGCTGAAATTGTGTTATTTTTAGAAATTTCAATTGAAATATAGTGAATACTGAAATATATTTAGGTTATAATTAAATAGTGTCAAATAATTCTTTCCCACTAAATATTATGAAGACTCTTTAATCAAGAATTAAACACCTACCATGCATCTTATCTCTATTAGTAATGATCATTCTGAATTATTATCTTGAATCTGTTTTACTAAAATCCTTGCATATAAATTCATTAATATTTTAATTACCTGATGGTGTATAGAAGCTCTACTAATATCAGAAACTTAAAATGTACTATCTCTAGGTACAAATTATATGAAAAGACACAGAATGAGATTATTGTTTATCTTTGTTTGCTTTGGTAAGAGACAGGGTTAATTTTCATATAAATCATAGGCACTTAGAGGCAATATATTAGTCTTTGAAGTAAGAAATGCAACTGTGAACTGGTCTGAAAAAAAAATCCTTATTTTTCTCTTTTAAAAAGTAAAACAACAACCACCCCCATGAGGACTGGTTGCACCATTTCACTATTTGTCCAATTACTTTTTTTTTTTTTAATGGCAGCTTCAGCTCTGGATTACCCAACAGTGTATGAAAGCAAGGCCCTTCTTGACTGTAGGCATCAACTTTCAGATAGGACATAAAACCAGAGTCCTGGTATTTTCTGGAAGAGTGGAGTCACTAGCTCCAGTGTCCTGGCCAGGTTTCAATGTGGGTAATTGCATTCTGCTTCCTTTAAAGGCCCCTGGTTGGTTCAGTTAGATAAGCAACTCTTCACTCCTTGCCTGAACAATTACAGAATGTGGCAGTGCTCTGGGAAATGGTTTCTGGATTTGCTCCTTAGATAGGTGAATGACAACACTGCAACACACACACATATACAGATGCATTTACACACTCACAGGTACAAATATGTGAGTGGTGAATGGAAACCTCATGAGAAAGGCACACTTCTGCACACGTCCACCTTTTCATAGACCGGATTCCATTGTATCGCCAACACCATGGCAATAGGTATGGTCCCCGTCAGTACACACAAAAAAATTCTAGTTATTGAAGAAGGCAATGATGATTTAATTTTTAAGAGTCGATTATATTATAACTACAGCATAACACATAAAAAATAAAAGAGTAACTTATTAGAGAAGAAGAAATTATATGTTGGATGCCCCGTCTTGTGGCTCGAGGGATAACCCAATTGATAAACACATTACTGTGACTTCCTTTAAGAAAGCTTCAACACATGTGTAGCAATTTTTTAAGGACATTTCCAGTAACCTCTAACTACTCCAGGTTACTTTCACAATAAGAAGAGCAGAATTTTAGAAGTCTCCCTAAAGAGAGTAATAGCAGGATTTAGTTCCTAGTGGATTACAGCCCACATTATGAAACTACTGCACATTTCGCACAGTTATGCACCACTGGCAGCCTTTTCTCAAAGGAAGCCTCATGTTAAATGAACACTTAGAATCATTTTGGAACTCATGCATCTTGCAGCTAACACTGTGCTAAGTTAAGCATCTAACACCAGGCCCATCTGGTAGAGAGAGAATATCAGGGCTGCAATATCATCAGTCCTTTCCCCTTAAAAGCTTTGATTTCATTAAAGGTGACCTCTCAAAGTGCTTTAGAAAATGAGCTACTCTACAAAATGTGCTGAATAGGACGGAAGGGCATTGAGTACATAAATTACTGTCTTACCCATTGTTGTTTTTAAGGTTTCACAGGATCATGCAGGTTGGCTGTTTTTCTGCTTTGGTGTCCTATGAAGCCAGTCTAGCAGATATTCAGTGGGCACTGAAGGGTTGAGGAATATACATTTACAATGAGATGTTCTGGCCATTACTCTCCAGTGTGTGATTGGGATCAGAGATTTCAGAAGAGAATTTGGAAACCTCAGAAACAAAGTACAGGCTTCAGTTCCCTTCCAGAACTAAGCATTCAGAAAACTGAATTTCAAAGGATGAATATGAGTTTATATTTCCTACTGTCTCTACTCTCACTACGAGATGGTGTTTAAAGAACTCTGACACAAATATATTACAAAAATATGTAATCACACAACCACAAACCATGTATTCTAGCCCCAGCCACCTTGCAATAATACCTGTTTGGAACACGGTACAAAACATGAACCAAGCAAGTAAGACCCCTGCAAAGAAAACCAATTAGGCGAAGTTCAAATTGACTTTTACTTACCACAAAGCCTCCGGAGATACTGCTCAAAGATGATGTATTTCATTTATTTTACTGGAATGATTTATTTTTGCTTAATTCACAATGCCCTGAACTTAGTCATCCAGCTTCAAAGTCAAAATTGGGAATAACAATTACACGGGAGCTGCCATAACCCAGTCTATGAATATTAGTGGAAAGCAATAGCATTCAAAATTTCAAAAACTACAGCAGTCTTTCATTTTCATGATTTATTCTGGCAATGGTAGATTCCAGGGGGATAAAGTAAAAGAATCTTGGCCATCATACTTTGTTTTTTTTCTTATGTCCATGTGTTAATTTCCAAAATACAGAGTTGGAGTTCTCATACGGGTCTATGTATGTTGTACTCCACTTTCTCTTCATATCTCTATTTGGCTTGTTCGTCCATCTCTCGGATTACTTAGCCACTCAGTAAGGATGGTAATCATTGTTTCATAGAAACAGATAATGGAGAAAGTTGAACTTCATATTTCAACAGATTTTAAACTTATAATTATCTTATATAAGAATTTTTTATTTATGTTGAATAAAATAAAGCTAATGATCCTAACTGAGCAAGGCTGTATTTTACTTAAAATATCAGGAAATATTTGTATTTTAGAAATATTTTCATCTGAATTAAAGTAAATTTTTAAATGTTGATAATTTCATGTTGAATTTTCAATTGTTCTGGGGATGAGCTTACCCAGATTGCACAATCCTCAAGAGTTATGAATAGCTTATAGTACACTCCACAAAATATGTCGGTTTCATTTATTTCTTATTCCTTTAGTAGATCCTGGGAGAATATAAAGTAAAACAAAACAAAACTAAACTAAACAAAAAAAATAGACACTATACTTGTTTGTTTTTATCTTATATTCATGTATTAATTTTCAAAATACACACAAAGTTATAAGCAGGTTTTAATTTATATTGTATCTATAATTTATTTATGTTGTATTTATCATTTTGATTTCAAATCTTTTTTTGTGTTTGGATTATTGATTCTATTTTTTTGCCTTATGAATTCCTCATTTAACCTTTTTCCAAATGAGAACACATATTTATATTATTATAATTACGAAATTATCCATAAGTGAATGCTCACTGTATACATTTTAAATATTAAGAAGCTGATAAATTAATAAATAAAAGTCCCTTGAACACTCTTTACCCTCATTAAATAGTCACCACTCAAGGGACTGTCAACACACACCTTCCAGGACTTCAGATTTCTGTGGACCAGGGATTGGTCTGGGTCTCTTCTTTCACTCCTTTTGAATAAGAGTGCTTCCACTGGCTACCTTATACTTGTCCTGCCATTGTATTTTGGGTGTGTTGGGAGCTGATAACCTATCTATTTAGTTTACAGTTTGTTTTTTTAATTGAGAAGAACTATTCTCAAAGAGCTCTTACTTAAGAACCACACACTGAGGAGCCTCCTATACAAGTGAACATAATTTAAATTTGAACTTGAACCTGAAACCATAATGGGATGAGATCCCTCGCCTTAGGGAGGAGGTAAATTATTTTACATGTGGGATGAATGTAATTTTGTAACCAGAGGGAAGATTGTGTCAGGCTATATTTTATAAAATCAGACACAATATTTCTGGCCTTACAAATTTTTCCAGACCTTGTCATCCCTCAGTGAAGAATTGCAGTCTATTTCTCATCTCTTTGAAACTAGATGGAACTTTGTGGCTGTTTTGTTTTAATTAAATGTGGTGGAAATGATGCTACATGACTTTCAATTCTATCTCATAAAATAATATGGCTTCCACCTGGCTCTCTGACTTTTGGGACACTCACCCTTTGAACCCAAGCACAATATCCCAGACCACATCAAAACATCCTGTATAGGTGTTCTGCCTGGTAACCTCAGCCAAAATCCCAACTGACAGACAGCAACAACTGCCAGACAGTTGAATAAGCCTTGAGATGATTCTAGTTCCCAGCAATCAGGCCATCTCTGCTGATGCAAAACAGAGAGACTAGTTTGCCACACTAAGTCCTGCATAAATTATAGACAAACTTGTGAGTAAAATAATTTTGTTTAAGTCATTGATTTGGGGCTGAGGGGCTGCTTTTTCCACACAGATGAAGATAGCCAGAATAGATAGCTGATTAGAAAAGTATGAAAATAAATCTGAGCAAATCTGGCATGGCTTCATCTAGAAGACTCAGAATTGTTTATGTATTACCTAAGTCTTAATAACCTAGTTTTAGGGGTATTGGACTACTGTCTTAAGACCTTTTATTGGTGCCATAGGACCAGAGAAGACCAGACTTGGGCATGCGTGTGTATGTATTTAGGGATAGTGTTTCCCCAGAAGGACATGTATATTCCCACTTTAAATTATATTATAAAGAGACTGGTGCTGGGGTAGGAAATCAAGACTCAAGGAGTGAGTGACTGAGTGAGTGAGCAAGTGAGTTTATAAAGGGAAAACTTTTTTCTTCCCTTTAGGGTCAGGAGTTGCTCTCGCCTAGACAGAAACACAAAGATGCCTGATGTCCTACTGTAGTGGTAGTTTTGGGAGTGAACTGCCCCGACAGGTGGTAAAGTTGAGCCTTGGGTGAGATGCCTCTGGCTTGTTGAAGTCAGGGTCATTCCAGGGAGAGCACCTGGACTTGCGTGTAGTTCTGTTTTCTGTTTTGAATTTCCCTTCCAATGTTTCTAAACATTCAACAAAATTTCATGAGAAATTATTTCCTGATCTTTGCTCTCCTGAGCCTGTATGAAACAAGGAAAAAGACCTATTCTATGCTTGAAGGAAGTAGATAAACAGATATTAGTGTTTGATACCAGAGGAAAGACAGCAATACTAGTCTCTAGTGAAAAGTGGTACATGGTAGAGCAGCCATCTGGTGAAGTTCATCAGAAGCAAAGGAAGCATTTTGGTTGCATGATGCAGAGACTGAAACTAACTAATCGCAAAGTTCCATAATCAAGTCTGATTAGGCAGCACTCCAGGATATTCTTGTAGAAAGCTAATTTATGTCAATAAAGCTGCTGAGAAGACTTTTGATACTATTGTGGATTTTAACAGTTTAATACACCGCTTACTAGATGTTTAACCATCTGCAAAAACAGCTCTCTCTCTCTCTGTTTTCTGCTAAGAATAGTGATGTCTATCTCATGGAACTGATGTGGTAGTTAAATGAACTACTGTAAATGCACTGTCTCAGTTGAGGCCTTCTCCTCTAATCAATCATTAAAATAAATCGCATAAATTAAATCAAAGTTAAATGTAACAAAATCATGAAGCACTCAGAAGAAAATATAGAAAAGATTTTTTTTCTGATCTTGGGTTTGGGAAGGACTGTCTAAACATAAAGATGAAAAATGACACTAGCAAGAGAGAAAATTAATTTGACTTACACCAATTAAAAAAAACCCTTTTGATGTTAAAAATTAAAAGGGAAAATGAAAATTGGAAACACATCAACAGAGAAGAAAAGAGCTGAAGATTGACAATTTACTTAAAATTAATATAAATATTCAATAAAATATAAAAATATGTTCAACCTCACTGATAAAGAAATGAATTTCAAAATGCTCTCATGGAGATTATTCTATTGTCAAATCCCAGTGCTGAATAGAGTAGGATGATGGTGGAGCTTTCTTATTTTGATGGAAGGTGATAAATTGGTGAAAACATTCCAGACTCTAGAATTATCCTAGAATCTAGAGAATAATTTGACAATATATAAGAAAAATTGCAAAATGGTACACTGGTTGATCCCACATTCCACTTACAAGAAGATATTCTGAGGAAATAGAGACGCAGAAAAAGATTTACATACAATTATTTTACAATAGCTTAAGTAAATAACACAATAGTATAAATTAAACATAGTATAATAGTTCAAATACACTGAGTACAATAGTGATGTTACTGACACTGTTGGACACTGCCATTACAAACTGTCACAGCGATAAGATAGACTTGTTAGTAACATGTTCCTGAGAGAAAGAATAAGTGACAAAGAGAGGAAAATATAAACCATTCCAAAAGATGCATGAGGAAAATATTGGAATCAAATGTAGCAAAATAAATATGATGAAGTTTTAGATAATTTTTGTTTTCTTCTTTAATTTTTCTATGTATTACAATTTTTCAAAGAATCTATGTTACTTCAAATTGGGAAAAGTATTTGAATATTAGAGTTCATAAAAACGTTGTGATAAAACCCAGAAGATAAAATTTTAAAATTTTCTAGACACTTTGCTTTACAGATTAAATTGCTATTAAAGTGTATTAAAACTTGTTCAGCTGGAATAACTGAAGGTCTTGTATGGTCCAAGTACCCCCAGTAAAATTACAATTGAGAAGATTCAATTCCTGAATAAGAAGGAGAAGGAGAAGTCTGGGCTTCCAATTATGGAATGAATAAGTCATAAGGATGAAAGGTACAGTGAAGGGAATAGAGTTGATGATTTTGTAACAGCGTTGTATGGTGACTACACTTGTTGTAAATATGGCATAATATATAGAGTTCTCCAATCACTATTTTGTACACCCGAAACTAATGTAACATTGTGTATCAACTTTTCTTCCATTAAAAAAATAGATATTCAGTTGATAAATTTCCATTGGTAATAAGAGATCTGCCTTTTGGTATCAAAGAACATCTGAAAACTGCTGAACTAAAATGTTACCTGATAGAAGAGTCAGAATTGAGGACATTAATTTTGTTTCAGTTGCCAAGACAACCATTTCCTTTCACTATATACTCAGATGGTCACTCATTTGGAACCTGCCTTTTGGGATATCTGGACACCCCAACTTCCCCCACCTTCCATAGCAGGGGAATAGACAGAGTAAAAGTGACAAAATATAGCAATATGTATGATATGTGTATTTAACTGTAGTTTAAAAAATTATAAC
Source organism: Phoca vitulina (assembly GCF_004348235.1). Lineage (NCBI taxonomy): Eukaryota > Metazoa > Chordata > Mammalia > Carnivora > Phocidae > Phoca > Phoca vitulina. Next base: position 10,188,899 of record NW_022589713.1, on the reverse strand, counting down.
CTGGCAGAATATTGGCATTTACCAATAATTCAATATTAAATAGCAGTAAATTGAGGGGTGACATCAGCAAGATGGCAGACTAGGAGAACCCAACGCTCATTGTTCCAACAAAAACAACAACAATGAATGTACAACTACATGCCAATGAAAATAGTTCTGGGAGAGCTCTGGAGTACAATAGGAGAGCTGCAGGAACACTGTGGAGCACTTCTGGGTATAAATCCTAAGGAAACAAAACTAGGATCTTGAAAAGATTTCCATACTTCCATGTTCATTTCAGCATTATTCACAATAGCCAAGACATGGGAACAAACTAAATGTCTGACAATGAATGAATAAAGAAAGAAAATGTGGTGTATACACACACATAGGCACACACAATGGAATATTATTCATTCTGAAAAAAGAAGGAAATCCTGTCATTTGTGACAACATGAATGAATGTGGATAATATTGCGCTAAGTATAATAAGCCCAATGTAGAAAGGCAATCTAAAATAGTTGACTTTTGTAAGGAAAGAGAAGAATGGTAGTGTCCAGGAACTGGGCGGGGAGGGGTAAATGCAGAAATGTTGGTCAAGAGGTACAAAGATGCAGTTAGGCAAAATGAGTAAGTTATGAAGATCTAATGTACAACAAGGTGACTGAAGTTAGCAATACTCTATCTTCTGCTTGGAATTTGCTAATAAAGTAAATTTTAAGTGTTCTCAGCAAACCAAAAATATGGTAACTATCTGAAGTGATGGATATGTTAATTAGTTTGAGTGTGGTGATTATTTCACAATATGTATGTATATCACATCATCAAATCATATGCCTTAAATATGTATTGTTAAAAAAGCAAAAAATATCAAATAGCAATATATTGAATTTTATGTATATGAAATAAAATGTTTAATGTTTACATGTATGTACACATTTATGCATATGGAAAATCAACTTCCAAAAATACATTTTAAATTAAATTATTTAAAGTGTATATATTTTAAATGTCCAAAATGTCCTTTAAGTATGCATTTAGTTTAAAATGTTCCAAATTTTTTTACATCTCATGGTTGTCAAATAAAAACTTGAATTAAAAATTTGAAGGTTGGGGGTAAATTTAATCCTCAGATCAATTTCCTGTTGCTCAAAATGTTTTGATGCCAATCTACCGTGTTTGAGGGACAAAGCAAGCCCAGGGCCCCCCCCCCCACTACTCCTCCATCTTAACTCCCCCAATGGATTTCACTTCTTGGTTGGGGGTAAATTTAAAAAAAAAATTAAAAATGAACATATTAAAACCATAATGTGGTCTTGAGCACCTCAAAGTACATTTTCTTTTCTTTTTTTTTAAGATTTATTTATTTATTTTAGAGAGCAAGAGAGTGGGGGGGAGGGGCAGTGGGAGTGGGAGAGAGAGAGAATCCCAAGCAGACAAAGTGGGGCTCCAATCCCATGACCTGAGATCATGACCTGAACTGAAACCAAGAGTCAGATCGTTAACTGACTGAGCCACCCAAGTGCCCCTCAAAGTACATTTTCTAATTGCAAATATATTCTTACTTATGTATCCAGGATATATATCTCTAGACACAAGGATATAGTTTCTAATTCCTCACTTATGAGAATTTTTGTGAGCTAGCCAAGATATAGAAAAATATACAAAAATACATTTGTAAGCAAATACTGCAACTTTGATGTGTTAGATGTAATAAAATACTGTTATTGTAGATTACATTAATTAGAATTTTTATCCAGATAAGGTCTTAGCATCATTGCCATCTTTAGAAGCCTAAAAGCCAATAACTTGTCCTCTATCCAAGGTTATCAGAAAAGGAAAGCTAAGGCCAATTATAGACCTTTATTATTTATATAGCTAATATTGGAGAATGTGGTTTATATCTGCAGGCAAATGAAATATCTACTATCATTTTCAGTATTAAGCATATTTACCCATCTAAAGATAGGGTTAGTCTTAGGATGACCTTGCCTATGTAAAATGCATGCCTTGGAAGAGCAGGGCTAAATTTATGCTCACCGTGGGCAACTTCCTCAACGTGCTTGACACTGGTATATTTAAGAGCTTTTATCTATTTTACTATAACTACTGCTACTAATGAGTAATTAAAAATTCTAGATAGGCAAATTAATGTAGTTGCAGATATTTTGTCTACTTGGTCAAAGATTTTAGTAGTATGTGCTTCAAAGAACTAATAAAATATTAATAAATGATCTATATCTATTGATTATGGCTAATCAGAAACAAAACTGATTCCTAAGTGCACTTCATTTTAACAGTTTATATATGTAGAGTAAGCGTATCTCAATGGAGGTAGGAAAATATGTGCGAGGTATTTACAAAGGAGAGTCTGTGATTGTGTGGTGTTACATTTCTGATACGGGCAATCCACTTTCTCTGTGTGTTGATTTTACTACCATAGTGATCGAAAACACTACTACTGAGAGAGAAGGAGAAAAACTGAAACATGTGTTTAAAAAAAGCAATTTTTGTAGTTAAAGAAAAAAATGGGTGAAAAGGTGATGAAAATGGAAGTATGATTCAAACTAGAGAAAATGTCGAGAGAGATTTATGAGGCTTTTTAGACAATTCTGAGGGATTCTAGATCTTGTATCTGTTGCATAGTGTATATTGACCTCCTAGATCCCATGACCTCTACTTGCTAAGAGAATTTCTTTTTCATCCTTCCCATTTACTGTACCATGAGTTCATCCACATTGATTTAACACACCATCATCTAAAGAATGTGATAAGTTGGTGTTTCTATCTGTCAAGGGACCAAGGAGATGAAAACGAGGCTTCACCAAAAGGTGTAATTTTAGGTTGTTGGATACCCCTGCATTTTTCTTAATTATTTCTGACATTTTATCTATTTCACCATGAGTTTCCTTGGAGGTTACAGATAAAAAAAAAATGTTCTTCATGACCCAGAAGAAGAAATACATCTTCTCTTAATAAATCCCACCTGAAATCATATAGGGGAAGGAAAGAAGGAGTAACAGTTCACATTTATCACTTGTACTGTTTCATTTGCTAAACTCTTTTTGGAACCTGAAAGACAGTTTCTTTTCAGCATGAAAGGGATTCCAGATAAAATGTGAGGGTCAGAGAAAAAAATATTTTTTTGGACAAACTATATAAGGAGCTGTCCAAGGGGAAATTGAAATGTAAAAACTGCATGCTCTGTCTGTCCTTATCCTAAGCTCTCTGAAGATAAGATAGCATTTTTAAAATCGGTGTCTCCCTAGCATTTGGCATTTAACATATGGTAGGTATTCAGTGAGTATATCCTGAAATACTTTGAGTTTTATACGGCATTTTATTTTTAGTTAAGATAGCATGAATCCTTCAGGAAATTAATGTATTAAACCAGAACAACAAGCACAAACTGAAGATGACCAGAGTGTCTATTGCACATACCTAGAACCTAGTGTGAAAGTCACTCTTTGTGGTAGGTGATAGAGGATGTTGTTGAATCCATGGTTTAAAACTTTAAAGAGCAACAAAAATATTGAAGCAAAGGCAAAAATGCATTTCTTGTAAATGGTCTGTTTTTCTTGGCTTAAGAGGTTATGAAAGATGGCAGAACTTCAAAGATGCCCCAGTGAGCTGTGCCTCCTGGTATTAGTACCTTTGTGTAGTCCCCTTTATGTTGAATCTAGGCAGGCTCTGTATAATTGAGAGAATGCAGTGGAAATGACTGTAACTTTTTAAAATCTTAAAAAAGTTTTTTTTAGGGACGCCTGGGTGGCTCAGTCGGTTAGGCATCTGTCTTCGCCTCAGGTCATGATTCCGGGGTCCTGGGATTGAGTCCCACATCGGGCTCCCTGCTCAGCTGGGAGCCTGCTTCTCCCTCTCCCTCTGTCTGCCGCTCCCCCTGCTTGTGCTCTCTCTCTCTCTCTCTCTGTGTCAAATGAATAAATAAAATCTTTAAAAAAAATTTTTTTTTAAGTTTTTATTTAAATTCCAAATGACTGTAACTTTTAAGGTCAAGTCATAAGAAGCCTAGTAGCTTCCTTCTTGCTTTCTCAGAAGGAGCACCCTTGGGGAAGCCAGCCACCATGCAAGAAACCTGACAATCCTGAGCCTGCCATGTTGTGAGTGAGTCTGAGCTAGCCACATGGAAAAGCCCCACGGATAGAGATGCCAGCCTGCTTCACAGCATTTTAGCCTTCTCAGCTAAAGCATCAGACTTGTAGATGAATTAAACCAAATATGTAAATCGTTATGCTTAAACTTTGAATCCATTGCAAAATCTGTTGAGAATTGGAATGGGGAGGAGGAATATTAAAAGAACAGCTTAAAGGAGGTTCAACTGCTATGAATCAGAATACACTCATAGTATATGCTTCAGATCCCAAAGTCCAAAGACGTACACCACATCAGTATGCAGAGATATTCATAAATTTAGGTATAATTCAAGAAGCTCCTATAATTCTATTATTTTCTATTTCCATATGGCGTTTTCAGATTTCATTTTATTCTCTTTTCTATAAGATCTCCTTGTGCAGGTTTCTGTTAAGAGTAGGTGTCTATTATTGAATGCATTTTTTTTTTTTCTGATAATATGTTCAGAAATACAGTCAACTGAAATATAAAACTTCTCCTGCTCTGACGGGTTACAGGAAGCCAGGAGACCAAAATGATATCATATGTGTGAACAAATATTTTACTAATTACTTCTTTGTTTAGAGGTCAGGACTAAAAATGATGACAAGTAGTCTCAACAACAGATAAGATATTAGACAAGAACCAAAAGAAAGAAAATAATTTATTGGAGAATATATTTTTCAGAGTGTTTTTATTAATTGATTCATTCAAACATGTATTTATTCAACTTTAAACAAGTGCCTATTATCTGTTAAGGAAGGTACAAAGTGTAGAAAGTATAACTGGAAAGAAGACAAAGTCCTCTGTCCCCAAGGAGACTGTAGTTAATTAAGTGCTAAAGCTGGTGAGTAAGGGCAAGTAAACAGACAAACAGAAAGCCAATATAAATCTTCAAGATGTCAAATACTGAGGCACTTTAGAAATTCTAGGTAATCCTCACATGCCTGTTGAAAATAGAATCCTGGAAAAAAATATTCCATATCAGTTGAGTTGTGAAGGCAATTCATTATTAAAAATAGACACTGGCATGCATGTATGAATACTTAGATTTTTATCTTTCTCTTTGTGTGTGTGTCTGTATTTAGGCCAGTAGTCATATTTGTTCCATTTTCTTGTTCTTTCATTGTTCTTTGACCATGCAAGAAATTTGGCAATGGGCAGTAATATTGGTAATTAAAGTATTAAGACTTCATTCTGGGCATTTTCTTTTGATTTATTTTCTGGCTTATAAACTTTCTTCTTCAGATATGTTTAAGCCACTAATAAACCTTCCATTGAGTTCCTAATATAATTTACTATATTTTTTAGTTCTGAAATTCGTTTTGTTATTTTTTGTAGTTTTCAGTTTCCTGACAACATTTTCAATTTTCTTGTTTAATATTCTTAAACATGTAACTATAGATATGCTATGGTATGCATCTCCCTACTCCATTATCTTCACACACTATGATTGTATTTTAACTGACTCTTGTTTCTACTGGTTCTCATTCATTTCCTTTTAATTTACAGTTAATTTTGATTAAGGGTGGATTATTTATATGAAACATCATTGTAATATCTGAGGTTTCTAGATAGAATTCACACCTGCTCCTGGTGAGTGACTAGGACATTTGCAATCCAAACTAATTTAATTGTACTCTGGGTTTTTGATATTTTAAAGCTAGGCTTTGGTCCTTGCTAGGGATAATCTACTTCCAGTTTCCCCTTCATTCCAAGATAATAGCGTTTCAGGGTCTGATTTCAAAGAGTGCTCTTGATGATGTTTACCAAAACATACTCTTTAGGCAGACACTGGAATCCAGGAGTGATCCTCCTAGTTTAGAGGCTGATGGAAGTTTTGCTCAATTTTGCTCAGCAGATGCTTCTAGTACAAAAGCAATAACCCCTCCAATGCAGTGCCATCAATATGGGGATCCATCTTTCACTGACTTGTGGCCTTGTGAGTCCTCACTGCCTTTTTAGTTCTCTGATGTATTGAAGCAGGTTTAAAAAACTGTTGTATCTAGCTATTCTGGTTGTTCTCAGGGCGAGGGTTAGCTCAAGTTGCTTATTCTGACGCTACTTAGAAGCAGAAGTTCTGCATTATTTCTTTGTATCTTTTAAAAATTTAAAGGAAAAATAAAATACAAATTAATCCTTATTCAGAAAGTTCATATATATGTATGTTCTTCTTCACAAGGAAATTAAGGTTTTCCTTTTCACAAAGAAATTTTTAGTTGTTTTTACTTGATTGTTCACAGGCTTTATGTCCAGATCTTCAGGACACAGATTGAGATTGGCAGAATTTTCATGTTCAATACTCTGCTCTTTCTTACATGTGAATTATTAGTTAAAAACAGAGTAAGATCATTTGCAAAATTCTTCCTTAATAAATTTTATTTTAAAATGAAATTTCAGGGGTTTTTGGTAATATACAATAGAAACTAACTCTGGTTGGTGGAGTCCTGGGCAGTTCTGAGGGTCTCAAAAAGGGTAACTCGTGGATAGACTCCTCAGAGGAACAATGCTCCAAACATTTTTATACATTGGGTGTCTCTCATCAAAACCCTTGTTTTGCCTTGGAGCCCTATCAACAAGGAAAAGTATTGCAATGTTTTTTATATAACCATTTACTGAGTGACTTTGTCCTTTTCCTAGTGCTGTTACTGTTGCCTCACTTACTGTCTGACCATAACAACTTTGCAGGGTCGATATTATACTTTTCATATTACACAGAATTTAAATAAGTTGCTTACCTATTTCCCTGGAGTCAGAAAAATATGAGTAATACTGATCTTTCTTTGGAGGGAAAAAATGGGTTTAAAAAGAGTTTAAATCATATTCCCAAGGTCATAGGATCAATACATGGCAGACGAGGATTTCCACTTGGACTTAAGTCCTTCCTGCCACATTATCTCTTTACATTTGGGGACAGCTTGTTTTCATGAAATTCAAAAGGAAAAGTTATGATAAAAAATAGGTTCTCTCTGTTGACCTTAAAAGATTAAAAGAATGATATAAAATTGAAAGCAATCTTGCTGCTGTGTTCATTTTGTCACCTCATCTTCAGAACTGTGATCTGTATTGGGTTGTATCTACCTTACAGGAATAGCTTTTTAAAAATGGACACAAAAGAAAATAGTATAAAAATATGTGTATACCAGAATACAGCTATTAAATCATGTTATTGGACATCAAGAGAATGAGATTTACTACTGATGTGGGATAATGTTAACTGTTCATTAGTTAAAGCAAGTCATTATAAGCTCATTAATAAAGCCATACTTTTTTCAAACTTGTACAGATCTCTTTAGGGAAACTTCTGGATTAAAAATAAATTTTATTATTTTAGCTGAGAGCAGGCCTTTCTAAAGTCGTAGAAATTATATAGCTAATTAGTAGTGTTAGTTAACAGTAATGCTAGCCATCCCCTAAAGACAAGCTAATGTTTTTTAGCCAAGCTTATAGAATTTGAATATCCTTGACTGGTTACTTTCTCAGTGCATAGCTCCCAAACATTCTTCAAAGTCACCAAATCTTATAGGTAAGTATTCTTTTTATTTCACATGATTTTTCTCCCTATGATGAGATAAAAATTTGGTAACCAATAATTGAGCCAATAACTTCACAATTTATGTGTCACCTTATTTGGCATCTCATTTATGAACTAATGCTTAAAATTCTCTACCTAATCAAGATCATGAGCATAGTAACTGGTCCTTTTAAAATTTTCTCCATGAAATGCTGCCTACAGTAGTTTTCTGAACAGTTCCAAAGTCAGATGCTTTTATTTGTCATATAGTATCATAAATGATAATTGAATTTTAGCATTTTATTCATATTTTAAAGTGTCTCATCCTAATAAAGTATTTTATAAAAATTATTCTTTTAACATTATAGCATAGAGAGACTCTCTATTGGATAGTTATGCACATTAAATCTATTTTCAAAATCTGCAAGTACAAATTATACAGTGTCAGCATACAATTAGATGTAAGTGCTTTTTCCACTAATATAAATTTTAAAAATGCCTGGACTGTTAAGAATGTAAAGCTAAACTATTAAATGTAGTGTTATTTGATAATATATGTTAGTTTGCAAATTATTAATAAGGCTTTTGTGAAGTAAAATAACTACTGGGACTGGGGGCTAAGTATTTTGAAAAGATGCCATGGTTCTAGAATGTTCTCCTGGCAGCCTTGGTGCGTTTTGTGTCAGGTAAGGGATGGAAGGCAGCACAAGCAGTGGATCACAGAGAAGGATGGAAGGAAGAGTACACCACAATCTTCCCTGCCAGTCAGGAAGGAATACAACCTGCAGGTATGAGGGTGAAGGTCAGGGACTTCACATGCTGAGGTAGCCCTAGAAGTCTCAGTTTCTAAACGTCATCTAAACACTTATATTTGATTTTTTGTGTTATAAAGTATGTTACTTTCATTAAATTCCTTATTATATCTTTATTACGTCTTGCTAGGAGTGCTCTTTTTCTGTATTTAGAAGATAGTGCTTTTGCTGTCTAGCAATATTACATGAGACTAATTACGAAATTACATTTTAGTGTTTCATTTTCCTGAGATAGTTATATTGTGTTATTACACTGAGGTTATTTCTTAATCCTCACAACTACTCCTCAAGGAATGGATTTATTCTCCTTATAAAGGCTCGTTTATGGGGAGGGGCAGCTCCCTGAGACGATGTGTTGGTAGAGCCGTTTTCTAGACTCAGATTTGTTTTGACTAAAGTCTTTTTTGCAGTTCGTCATGATGCAAAAAAATACTTTACTTCCCCAAAGCTGAGAATACTTTCAAGCAATATGCTTTTTTCTATACCTAAAGATTGTATAACCAATCACCATTATAAAGTGAATATATCCACAGTTTTGTTTGTTTTCCTCCAGAGGTGATTATTTACTCCCTCTATTTTATTTCTAATCTCTTATTTATGATGCATTTGCAAAATGTCTGAGGAGGTGAGCAGTTGCACATGAGTGGAGTCTTATAGGAGTGGAATGTCTTATAGGAGATCAAATCTCTAAGCTTAATCTCAGTAACACTCTGCTCTGATCTTAGTGGTGCTATTTTGCACCAAAAATTATTACACATATTTTTGACTATCATGGAATGGCTGAGTTTGGACAGCCCTTGGGGGAAAAAAAAAAGAAAAAAAGGGCTGCCCCATTTTTTTTCTGTATTTTTCATGGTGCTTCATGTCTCTTTCTTTCTTTTTCCCAGTCTAATTCATCTATGTCACATTTTTCCCAGCCTTGTTATCATTTTGTAAATATGTTAATTGGTCATATTTTAAAAATATGTTTTACTTAAAATTCTGAAGAATGAAATTATAACACCAAAATATCAAGGGATAGATTTTAGATGCCTTTCTTGGTGCCCCCCTTCAAACACATCATGTAAGTGGTTGCCTAATCTACTAAACTATAATTATTTCAAGCAAAAGAGCTTAAGTGTATTTGTTTTTGTATAAATCAGTGTGTGTGTGTGTGTTTTTTCATATACACATGTAAACCCAGAAAACTACTTTCATGCATTATTATATTTACACATATACTTGCAGGTGCTTATAAATGTTTCAAGTAAAAATATTACTTGCCTTGTCTGACTATCACAAGACAAGTCCTAATTTGAAACAACTTAAGGAGGACATTGAGAAAACAATTAAGCATTTTACCCTTTCATGACACAAAGCAAATAGTTGACTGAGGCAGATAAATATCAAATTTATAGGAAAATATCAGCAGTTGAATAACCACAGATCTTTCAGCCAATTCCACACTAATTTAAGATTAAGAATTAAAAAAGCAAACCCAGGTTTTACTTAGGCATTGTTGTCATGCTATTATACCCAGTGTTAGTTGCACCATCTAAATTAAAGATAATTAAATTTTTTAGTATAGCAATTTGTTAATAGCACTCATGAGTAAAAAAATTACACAAACTGGCAAAGTCAATGCTTTCTTTTGTTGTCTCAAAGTTATTCGCCAACAGGAGGTTTAAAAGAAAAAAAACATGCAAATGGGAAAACTGTACCAACTAACTAGTATATTTAAATGAAATCTATTTACCTTTTATCCAGTCTGAATAGATGCTTTTTAATTATTGCTAATTGTTTAAGATGCCTTTGCATGCCCCAGAAGATTTAGTCTGAATAAATTTAATTCCTTTAAAATCTCCTTCACTTACAGGCAAATACAGTAAGAAGCCCCATAGGTATGGCAGTAAAATAGTCATAAAGGCAGAAGCATTTGAATGAGCAGAGCAAGGAAGTCTTCCCCCAAAGAGGCAGAAAAGCTATATGGTTGGAGATGCCAGAACTAAACATGCAACACACAGTTGAAACATTTAAGATTACTATGAAAAAGGTCTATGTTCACTCGTGAAAGAATGCGCTAGGGCAGACTAAAGCATATGAATGGCTCTTTCACAGGTCACAGCGTCCATTCAGCCTGTGGACATTGTTATTACCCGACAGAAATAGATGGGCCTAATTAATATTCTGAACATACCTGGGAGAACATTCTTAAGGAAATCATCCTCTGGTGGTTTTGGAAATGTAAAAAAAGAAAGAAAGAAAACTTAACAGTAAGCATTAAAAATTGGATCTAGATAACAAAGTCAACTGCTCTCAAAGCTTAATACCAGCCGCAGATAGGAGTCTTGTTTGTGTACATTTCTCGGTGTAAATGGCTGTGCCTTGTGAAATAAAGTTGAAGAGTCGTTTGAATTTATGAGTAATTATAGTCTTGCCACTGTATCAAATAATGTAAAAATCAGCTGTGGAAAGCTTGTCATAGTGGACTTGCAAATTCACGTAGCAAATGGATAGTCTAGCAATTTGTAGAGTTGGCATTTATTAATGTAAAATGCATAGAGTGAAAATAAAATATCAGAAAAAAAAGCTATTTTAATGAAAAAGTGTGTATGTATCGATTGGGGAAACAACCGCCACTTGCAAAGAATGTTTAAAGTACTTCAAAATGTTTTCTAAATAAATTATTAATTTAAATATTATTTTTCATATATGATTAGATCTAAATTTATCATACACAGCTGTGATATGATAAGCTATAAGCTTTTCATTTGGTAAAATTATGACCATTTTACATTTTGAATATCGTTCATGCAAAATTAACTGTACTTGTACTTCAAAAAATTTGCTGTTGCAAATAAGGATCTAAAACCATAATTAGTTTAGAAATATAATAAAGATAGGGTAGAGGACAAATTTTGTGAGCTACTTCTGTATTTTCTAAGTATATATAAAACATATATATCATATGCATATTTACATATAAATGCATACACACATATATAACACACATACATAGATCTATATACACATTTTAAAGAAAGAACAGAGGATGACACTATAAAATATTTAATAAAACAAGATTGGAGAATTGAGTAAAGTACCTATCCTGTTTAAATACCTGCATTTAACAAAGTAATTCATTCTAAAATGAGAGTCAAGTGTTTAGTGCCCAAACCTAATACAGTACATATAAAACAAAATCCCTATTGAAATGAATGGAGCCATTCATTTCCGAGACACAAAAAGCTGTACTTTCTTTGTCTTGCTACTTTAAAGCCCCTGATAGCATTTTTCCTTTTTATGGTGCTTTAGGTATAGATGCTTGTCTGCTCAAAAAAATCAAGAAAAAACAAGTAGCAAATACCTAAATATGTAGCAGATGTATAAGTGCTCCTTGGGATAGATGGATTATGGACAATTAACTGTCATCACATCTCAGTCTCCGTTTCCACTCGCTCCTGGAGTATACACCTGTGGCTTATTAGGAATATAACCAAAGTGGTAACACAAATTCCAGGTTCAAAGGTAACCTAGGAAAATCTGCTTCCTTACTTTCTTGAGTGTTTCTTATGAAAAGAACAATAACAGTGTAGAAACAAAGCAGTGGATGCATATCATGCAAGGGAACATTTTTAAAGAACCCCATCTTATATTTTTATCTGACTCAAACAAACCAAACCAACAGTAAGAAAAGAATTAGAAAAAAAATCAAAGAATTCTGAACACTGATTGGATATTTGATGACATTAAAAATTATGTTTTTCAGTTGTGATAATGACATTGTGGTTTGGGGGTTTTTTTGAAGTATTTGCAGATGAGATGATATGTTGTCTGGAATTCCTTCAAAATCATTGGAATGCTGAACAGAGAGTGGCTGATATATTATGATGATTTTAAACTATGTCCAAAAATTCTTTGATACTCCTCCTTTCAAGACATGGAGCTTGATTTCTCTCTCCTCCAGTGTAGGTTGTATGCAGTGACCTACTTCTAACAATTAGAATATGGCAGAAGTAACAGTGTGTGATTTCCAAAACGAAATCATACAAGTCATTATGGTTTCCTCTTTGTTGTTTCTCTTGTATCTCTTGTTGTGTGGGAAAAACAGTAGCTGTGTCACGAGAACAATCCAGCAGTCCTATGTGGTGAGGAAATGAGTCTTCTTACCAACAACCCCTGAGGCCTCTGGCCAATAGCCATGTGAGATGATCATCTTGGAAGTGGACACTCTGGTCCGAGTCATACTTTAGGTGACTACAGCCCAAGCCAACATCTTGACTGCAACTTCATGAATGACTCTCAGAATGACCCAGCGAAGTTACTCCTAAATTTCTGACCACAGAGAATAAGATAAGACATGTTTATTGTTCTAAGGTACTAGGATGCTGTTGTTTTGTGGGTTTTTTTTTTTTCTTTTTTGGCAGCAATTGTAATTAAAACAGTATTTATGAAACTAGATTATCAGTTGAGTTTTTGATGCTGGATAATGAAAACTTGAGGAGTTATCATAGTATTTTATCTACTTTCATGTATATTTTAATAACTATATAACTTTTAAAAACTGATTTTCATTTTTCTTTATTTTGCAAGGATGTAATTTAAATGAAAACTATTGACATTTTAGTTAATATTAGGAAATTTTAGTTTTCTTTAAAAAGCGTCCCTTTAAATCCCTTTGCTAATTTTTTCTCTAATAATATTTACATGCATTTGGATTATCCTCACCCATTTTCAGAAACTTTCCAAAAAATAAATCTTAATGGAAAAGCCACACCAACAAAAAGATGTAGGGCTATAAAGTAGAGGCAGCACCAAGAAGAAACTTGGGGAAGTAATTTAGGTACCCTCCCACAACATACTATTTAGCAGTCTCCCACAAATAAGCATACTCTGCGACTAAAACAGTGTGCTTTCTTGATAAACACAACTTCCATTAAGACCCCTTGAGCTCTGACTATATCAAAATAAGAATATAAATATGAAAAGATATTATCTTTAAAGATTGCTGTGATATGATTACCTAAAATCTATCTAAAATGCATATAATCAGCAAATAACACATTTAATAGCCTTGAGCTAAGTACCAAATGAAATTGAAATACATTTTTTTTTTTTTTAAAGATTTTATTTATTTGACAGAGAGAGACACAGTGAGAGAGGGAACACAAGCAGGGGGAGTGGGAGAAGGAGAAGCAGACTTCCCGCAGAGCAGGGAGCCCGATGTGGGGCTCGATCCCAGGACCCTGGGATCATGACCTGAGCCGAAGGCAGACGCTTAACGACTGAGCCACCCAGGCGCCCCAATTGAAATACATTTTAACTTAAGGAAAATAAAGTTGTTGTCTTTTGTAATAAAGTGACTCCTAAAGGGATTAATTTCTAAAGTTTTGAGTTTTGGCTTTTAAATATGTAAGTTCTACATACCACATTAGGTAGAAAGCATATATATATAAACTATATATAAACTATATGACTTGATTATATAAACTATAATCAAATATTTATGAAGGAAAATAATGCATATTAGACACATAGCATGTTTGATACATTTTATTATATTGATTTCTCATATTTTTCCCATGAGATACCTTTTTTTTCACATTTATAGAGGGAAGAACAAACATGAAAAGTAAATTCTCTTGCTAGGACTACACAATTAAAATTAGTGGTTCCTAATTTCAGATTTGAGCTTCCCTGAATCGAAATCCCCAAATCACATGGAGCATCGCTATGTGCCTAGCAAGGTGTTCGTTCTGTGTGGATAGAAAAGAGGAAAACATAGCCTTAGCCCTCAGTACACACTTATATTTTTCAGAAAACAAAACATTAAATGGAAAATAGTAGGGCATGGAAATATTAGTTGTATACTGCATGGGACTGTTATAATTGAAATGGAAACCTGCAGGAATTAGGGATGTGTGTGGTCAGCAGCAGCTGGACAAATTTTTATGGAGGAGTTGAGATTTTAGGTGAGCTTTGGGAAAAAAAAGTATACTTTGGACTGAAGGAAGCACACGGATATTATTGGTAAACTTAATCTCCAGTCGCAGACACGTTTCAGTTGGAGGAACTTCATATGAGTGTTTTGAATGATGACATTTAAGAGAAGGCCAGCCGTACAATCCCTGGAAGCCCATTGCCTTCCTCAGACTCCTTTTCTTGCTTCTTTTTGTTGGAATGCAGATGTATCAACTGAAGCCACAAGAAAACAGTGTCTTCATCACTTCACTGAGCTGCTCAACCAGCACCAATGACTGCTCATCTGAGGCTTCTTGTTATGTAACAAAAACAAAACTGCATTTGTTTAAGCTTCTATAGATGGGTTTTTTATTCCTTACTGACATTCCTAACAGATATGGCATAATCCACAATATTCCAGGCAAGAGACATATCACTGAAAATGCACTCATCTTGGGCATAAAAAGTTTGTTTCCATAACTGACAGTATTTGTATGTAACTTAGTCTGATTCCAGGCCTAATCTTTGACTGATAAATTCTGATGGGCTCCTGAATTGGGGTTACTGTTTATTTTAATGTGCCATCTTTAAATCTTCTCCAGAGAGTGGTCTCTGAGATTGTCCACTAAAAATTAGGGTAGAATGAAGATTTGAGGTTGTGTGGAGAGAAGGCATGAGTAACCTTTATTGGAACTTATGGAACCCTTATGAAATGAAATTAAACTCTGGGTAAGCAACTGTAGAAGTCAAATGGAAGTTAGTAAACTAGTCTTTATTACTCTTGAGACTTAAGTTCTGTGATCAACTGTGGGGATTTCATTTAAATTGGTTTGTGTGATTTTCTTATTTCTGATAGATACATTTGGAAGGAATTGATGACAATATTAAAATAGTTTTATACAAGATATGAAGGAAAAACATTATCTGGGCTTTCCATTTTAAAAGATTGCCATGTTGATACCTCTGATGGAAACAAAGCTCTTTGGAAGGAGTGCTGGTGTTGGAGGAAGAAATAACTTCCCTGTTGGAGGTATTGCATTTGAGTACCCCTTATGTGGACTTGTGTAATCTGTGAACAGGCACAGAGACAAAGGCAGTGGGTTATGAATGGAGGTCCACAGTTAGAAGTAATCAGGATAAAAAATAAAAGCTAAATAATGAAAGTGACTAATTTAATAAAACTGCTAATCAAGAACAGAAATGTGAGTTCCCATAAGAGGAAAGCCCAGTGTCAGGGAAGAAAAACATGAATAGCCACAGAGAGGAGCAGTGAGAAAAGTGAAGGGTCAAGTGAGCCAAGGGAGACTGATTTGGGACACAGGAAAGTAACCCAGTCAAGTGTAGGGTTGGGACTCAGGAAAGATCCTTGTGGCTCTGGTAACCTGTAGGGGAGCCGTTCTGATAGAGCCAGGAGTGATGAAGCGCCTACATTCCAGGCATGGGCAAAGAAATGGGACAGAGAATAGAGTGTTTAGCAAAAGAATGAGAACTTCTAGCTCCATCCAATAGAGTCAATTCCAAAAAGCACATGTGAGGGACTGACGTGAAGTTTTAGGGGGAGGGAAGAGGTTTATTCCCATCATGGTAGTTGTTGGAGGATGCAGATTTTGGAAGCATAAACTCCTTTTGGTTTAACAATTTGAAATAATATCTTTAAAATCCTTTGCTTTGTTGTACTACTGTAATTGCTTTTGAACTTTAAAAAATTGTGTGAACATTTTTGAGTTGTACAAAGATTATAAAAATTATCTTCCCCACTGAATGTGTTAAGACACAGAAAGTTGCAAGTGTTCAACTCAATGGAAAAGTTTCTTTCTACTTTTAAAGATCAAACAAAAGTTTGTACATGTTTAAACAGAAAAATACCTTTTGTTCATAGAATAACTTTAAGTGTATTTTTACACTTATGTTTTTGTATCTAAATTTATAAAATATAATTATTCTTTGCTATCTACATTCTAATCATTATTGTATGGGATCAGAAAGCTGCAAACTCACCTCTTGTTAGCACGGCTTTGCACAAAATTGCCTCTATAGGATTATACAATAATTATTTAATTTTAAATTATGTCACACCTTTAATCTAGGACCTAAGTAGGAAAGTAATGAACAAAACATCTGCATTAGATATTAAAATAAAAACAAACAATGAAATGACTAAGAAAAAAGATCCTAGGGCAGTCTGGGTGGCTCAGTTGTTAAGCATCTGCCTTTGGCTCAGGTCATGATCCCAGGGTCCTGGGATCGAGGCCCACATCAGGCTCCCTGCTCAGCAGGAAGCCTGCTTCTCCCTCTCTTACTCCCCCTGCTTGTGTTACCGCTCCCTCTCTGTGTCTCTCTCTGTCAAATAAATAAATAAAATATTTAAAAAAAAAAAGATCCTATGTCTTATGCTATTCATTATCTTTTACTTAAAATTCACATGATTAATTCTGCTTAGGATGCTCATGCTTAGAAAACAGACAGAAGAAAAAAGTAAAATCATTAAAATAGTGATATGTCATGTGTGTTTTAGATCTGAGTTTTCTGAGATAAAATTAAAGGGGAGACAGTCCCTTTTTGTCATGTGAGAGTTCTATAAACCATTGTGTTCCTCCTTTCTCCTTGGTTCTCAGGAAGCTCAAATTGAAATTTTGTTGGGAAAGCCTAGAATACATTAGTTTTTCTGGCATAATCATATCTCTCTTCTGTCTTTACTACTTGGCTTTCCATTCTTTCTTATGCTTTATTGGTCTACCATTCTATGATTCCTGCTTTGATGTCATCCATTTTCTTATATCCTTTTTGGAATTGGTTGGAACGTAAGTATTAAATAATGAATTTGATCACTGTCAAATCCTGCTAAAGATCAATACATAAGTGAATTTTACGGAGAATAGTAATATAAATTTAAAAAGAATTAACTAGCCTTAAGTTAAAAATGCAGATTTAAACACCGTGAATGTTGATATCAGCTTCATTAATGGAACTTACTCACATTACCAGTAAAATAATCTATAGGAAAAAAAGGGGCAATAGAATAAATTATTAACCAGAAATACTCTAGATTTTATGAGCCATGAAATGAAAATCAGTAATATCAACTAAGGGTAGTAGAAATTGCCTTGATTTGGGTGACGGGAAATTCACTTCTTACCCTGACTATGACATTAACAATTTAGCTGATTATCACCTTTTGATACTTCAGTGTTCTTACCTATAAAATGAATAAATTTGACTTAGTAAGGCTCCTTCCTACTCTAAAACTTCTTTCCTGAAATGTTTTTTAAAGTCTCTCTCTCTATTTCTGTAAAGACTTATTTATTTATTTATTTATTTATTTATTTATTTATTTTAGAGAGAGAGAACAGGGTGAGGTGCAGAGAGAGAGAACAGGGTGAGGTGCAGAGAGAGAGGGAGAGAGAGAATCCCAAGCAGACTCCCTGTTGAGTGTGGAGTCAGACACGGGGCTTGATCCCACCACCCAGAGATCATGACCTGAGCCAAATTCAAGAGTCAGACACTTAACCAACTGAACCACCCAGATGCTCCTTAAAGTCTCTCCATTTTAAATGCATTATTTGTTGTTTTATCTTGTTTTACTGGATATAATAATGGGTTAGAGGAGGCCAAAAATTGCATAGACATGATACAGAAGGAAAAGCAACATAGATATCTCTGGTGTTCTGGCATTTCTTTTGAAATAACATGCTTATTACACTTTAGTAAGCTTAAATTAGAAATACTTAACTTCAAAAAGTTTGTGAAATTGTAAACAATGAGCAGTATTAAAACCAGTTGTATTTTGCCATAAAAGATAGAATCTGGGAGTAATTTAACAGCACTTCTGATTTTGGCATCTTACAAAGTCGTATTTGCTTTGCTGAGTTTTGTGGATAACGTGTCACATGAACACTTTCTTTCAGGATTTCAACACTTCTATTCCAGTGGGAATCAGGAAAACAGAGTTTGATGGAAATGAAAAGTATGTATTTTAACATCATTCTTCACTTTTTCTCTGAGTTTCCAAAATGTTTTGATTCTTATTTGATTTGTGTTTATGGTGATTTGGGAGGGAGTTTGTTGGATTGCA
Source organism: Phoca vitulina (assembly GCF_004348235.1). Lineage (NCBI taxonomy): Eukaryota > Metazoa > Chordata > Mammalia > Carnivora > Phocidae > Phoca > Phoca vitulina. Next base: position 10,170,454 of record NW_022589713.1, on the reverse strand, counting down.
AATCTCCATTTCAGATTGACAGCTGAAGGGCATTCAACAACCACAGACTGAAAGCAGCAAAATAGAACTACAATTTAAGAGAAAATCAAGGAATCTGCATTAGTAAAATTTCCATTTTACTTTACCAGCTGGCTTGGATTTTGTTTATGTCCTTTTTCAAGTATTTTAGTGTCTTTTTTTTCCTTGTGTTTCATAAGTTTTGTATTTATTTAGAATAGTTTTATCTACCTCTGGCAAAGTTATAGAATCCAAGAGAAGAATATCATTTTGGCTGACCCACTAAAGAGAGCTGGTAAAATCTACAATTTTTGTATTTCTCTGACACCATTAGACCATAAGGCCTTTCCTTAATAACAATGTACATATAATTACAATATCTGTTTCATTAACATTTTTACTATCTTTTAACCTATTGATACTGTTGTAGAGAAGTTGATGAGTATTTCAATAGAAGAAGAAAGTCACTACTCCAAACACTAACATAGATGTTAGACCATTTATTAAAGTAACTGACTCTGTCTCTACAGCTGCAAAATTGATATTCTCCAAATGTTAAATTAATTTATATAACAACTGTTCAAAACTTCTCCTGAGTTTACCTTTTTTTTTTTTTTTTGGAAGAAGATATAATGTTACCACCAGCATTCCAAAGGTCATTAATAAAGACAATCAACGAAACCAAAAGTTGGTTCTTTGAAAGTCAACAAAATTACAATCCTTACCTAGACCTTAAAAAAAGAAAAAAGATGCAATTAACTAAAATCAGAAATGCAACTGGAGACTTTATTACTTATCTTATGGAAATTAAAAGGGTATTAGAGTAAATGAACAACTATACACAAACAAATTTAATAATCTAGATAAAACAGACAAATCCTGGAAACATGCAAATTACCAAACTGACTCAAGATGAAATAGAAAATCTCAACAGACATAAAACAGGTACAGAGATTGATGCAGTAATCAAAAACCTCCCAACAAAGAAAAGTTCAAGACCAGATAACTTCACTGGTGAATTCTACCAAACATTTAAAGAAGAATGAACACCAGTTCTCCTCAAATTCTTCTAAACAGAAGAAGAAGAAGAAAAAAAATGGGGGGGGGGAGAAGAAGAAGAGAGAATACCTCCTAGTACATTCTATGAGGACAGTATTACCCTGATACAAAAGACAAAGATACCACCAGAGAAGAAAACCACAGAGCAACATCCCTTATGAATACTGATGCAAAAATCCTCAACAGAATACTTGCAAACCAAATCCAACAGCAAATTAAAAAGATTATACACCATGACCAAGTGGAATTTATCCCATGAATGGCTCAGCATAACAAAATAAATTAATTTAGTAAACCATATACTTAGAAGGAAGGGAAACAAAACCCACATAAATATCCCAATTGATGCAGAAAATATTTGAAAAATTTCAATACCCTTTCATGATAAAAATAGTCATGTACAAGGAATTTCCTAAGATATAAGACATTGATGAAAAACCTATAGCTAAAATCATATATTCAATGGTGAAAGACTGAAAGCTTTACCCCTACGATTAGAGACAAGACAAGGATGCCCACTTTTGCCACTGCTATTCAACATTGTAATGGAAGACCTAGCCAGAACACATAGGCAAGAAAAAGAAATAAGGTATCCAAATTGGAAAGGAAAAAGTAAAGCTAACTCTATTTGCAGATGACATGATTCTATACATAGAATATCCCAAGAATCACAAAAATACTATTAGAGCTAATCAAAGTTCAAGGTCAATATGTAAAATCAGGTGTGTTTTTATATACTGTCAATGAATAATCTAAAATCAAGGAAACAATCCCATCTACAAAATAATCCAAAATAATAAAATATTTAGGGGGCACCTGGGTGGCTCAGTTGGTTAAGCGGCTGCCTTTGGCTCAGGTCATGATCCCAAGGTCTTGGGATCAAGCCCCACATCACTGGGCTCTCTGCTCAGTGAGGAGCCTGCTTCTCCCTCTCTCTCGGCCTGTTGCTCCCCCTGTTTGTGTTCACTCTCTGTCAAATAAATAAATAAAATATTTTAAAAAATTAAAATTAAATAATAAAATATCTAGGAATAAATTTAACAAAGAAGTTAAAGATTTGTACACTGAAAATTACAAAAAAAGAAAAATGCTGAAATTAAGGAAGACCTAATTAAATATGAAATCATCACATGTTGATAGATTAAAATTGTTAAAATGGCAATACTTACCAAAGTAATCTACTGATTCAATACAATCCCTATCAAAACTATAATTGCCTTTTCTGTAGAAATGGAAAAACCTATCCTTAAAATCATACCAAATTTGAAGGGGCTCTAAGTCACTAAAAACAATATTGAAAAAGAAAAAGTTGGAGAACTCAAATATTTTTATTTTAAAACTTACTACAAAGCTACAGTAATCGAAGAGGGTGATATGGGAATAAGGATAAACATATAAACAAATAGGATAGAATTGAGAGTCCAGAAATAAGTCCCATATCTATGGTCAATAAATTTTGACCAAATGTCAAGAACATTCTATTTGGAAAGTGTAATCCCTTCAACAAATAGTGCTAGAACAACTGGATAACCACCTGGCAAAGAACGATGTTGGACTTCTTCCTCAATCTATATATAAAAATTAACTCAAAATAGATCAATTACCTAAATATGAGTTAAAATTATAAAGCTATTAGACTAAAACATTGGGGATATAATTGCATGACCTCAGATTTGACATAGATTCTTAGGTTGGACACCAAAAATACAAACAAAAGAAAAAAAATAGACAAATTGACTTCATGAAAATTAAAAACTTTTGAGCATCAAATAACATTATCAAGAAAATGAAAAGACAACTCAAATAATGGGAGAAAATATTTGCAAATCCCATATCTGATAAAGATTTAATATCTAGAATACATAAAAAATACAACGCAAAAACAAAAAGACAAGTTAATTAAAAATGGGAAATGGACTTGACTAGACATTCCAAAGATGTGGCCAAAAACACATGAAAATATGTTCAACTTCATTAGTCACTAATAAAATGCAAAGCAAAGCCACAATGAGAAACCACTTCACACCTACTAGGAGGGCTATAATCAGAAACAGAGAATATAAGTGCTGACAAAGATGTGGAGAAATGGGAACCTTGACACATTGCTGTTGGGAACGTAAAATGGGGTAGCCATTGCGGAAAATAGTTTACCAGTTCCTCAAAGTGTTGAACATAAAATTACCATATGACTCAGCAATTCTATTCCTTGGTTTATATCCAAGACAAATGAAAACATATGTTCATGAAGCGTTTTGTACTGGAATACTTAAAGCAGGATCATTCATAATAGGTAAACACATCCACCAACCCAAATACCCCTCAATGACTATATGTAAATGTATAAAGAAATATGCATGTGTTGGAATATTATCTAGCCATAGAAAAGAAATGAACATGCTACATCTTGAATGAATCTCAAAAAAATTAGGCTAAATGAAAGAAATCAGATACAAAAAGATAAATACTGTAATTCCATTTATATGAAGTGTCCAGAACAGGCAAATTCATAGAGACAGAAAACATAGTAGTGGTTGCCAGGTGTCAGAGGTAGGGAGGTTGGGGAACAATTACTTGGAGGATACAGGATGTTCTTCTGAGACAATGAAAAAGTTTTGAAACTTGAGAGAAGTGGTGGTTGCACAACACTGTGAACGCATTAAATGCCACTGAATTGTACACTCTGAAATGGTTAATTGTATGTTATGTGGATTTCACCTCAATTAAAAAAATAAAAAATAATAAAACCTACTACATAGAGATGTTTTGAGGATCAAATGAAATAATGCATACACACTACTTTAGCATAGTGCTTGCAACTTTAAAAACACTTGGTATTACCTGTAATGAGATTAATTGTTGTTTTAATTCCTTTTATTATTTTAATCCTATCTCAAGTAATACTTTTATTGACAACTTGAAGATATAGAAGAATTGTATAGCTATATGAATGGCACAAAGCCAGACACCATCATTAATATGTTGGATGGCAGAATCAAGGTTTGGAAAGTTCTCAAAAGACTGAAAAAGCATGATAAATTCGGAGCTAAAAGTAATAATTTACCTTGGGAGTCAAAATACTACCAGTGGAGGAAGTCTGACAAGTATGTGATGCTTTAGGGGGTGCCTGGCTGCTCCAGTCGGTATAGCATGCGACACTTGATCTTGGGATCATGAGTTCAAGCCCCACATTGGGCATAGAGCTTACTCTAAAAACAAAAATAAGTGTAATGCTTTGGTAACCAACATACTCAAAAGAATCATCATTGTCATGGCTACCAAAAAAGCAATTACAGCCTTCAACTTCATTAATTAATATGGAGCTCCATATTGAGGGAGACATTAATTTCAGTTAATTTCAGTCCAGATCCTGTCTTAAGGTTGTGTTCATATCTGGACAGCTTGCAGATGGAAGATTTTAATGGACCGGAACATGTTAAAAATAGGTAAAATATGATTTTGTTAGGTCTGGAATTTTGCCATAGAATGATAATTTAAAAAGTTGAGGATGATTATAGAAAAAAAATCAAAACGTAGTTTTATAAAATTGGTATTATCTTTTTATATATGTAAAGCTCATTTTGTGAAAGATTACTCTTTATAATTCCACAGGTATGGTAAGAGACATAAGTAAACAACAAAAAAGATACGTAATTAATATGAGAAGGAAGATCCTAAGATTCTTCACTGCCATCACATCCGGTATCTTACTCAGCATCAGCTTCGTATTGCTGAAACAATCCAGCAGTGGCTACAGAACGTATGTCAGGGATGATACAGTTGTTAAGCATACCATTTTGGAACATGCCAACCCCAAATATATTATCTTTGTCTGTGTTACCTTGGCCAATTTACATACCCTCCTTAAACATCCATTTTCCTCTTACTGTGAAATTAGACAATATCTACATCATAAATTTATAATTTTTAAAAGCACCTATAAAAATGTTAGCGTCTGATGCCTGACATAATAATACTCAGGGAATATTGCCTCTTATTATTTCAACCTTGCATGTAATGATAGTTCTCTAAGATTGTGTCCAAATTGATGACACATCCAGACAAGGGAAAGGAGATAAAACAACACCCTAAACAGTGGCACTGTTGTTCCCGTCTTTAGCGATAATTAGATTGCTCACATGTTTGGAATTATTTTGTTCAAGATCCTTTCCTCCAGAGAATGAGAAACAACAGAGATTTTGCCTTGGTAGGTCCTCGTCCAAATGGAGCAAGATCTGAACTGCAGATTATCCAAATTTGAATAATAAATGTACAGATATGAAGCATAAATAAAAAATAAAGCATAAATTTTATTTTGAGTAAACTGGCTTATGATGAACAATTTTAGGATTCCTCCTTTGGCAGATACTTAATGCTATGATCTCAAAATTTTCATGAACTTCCCAGTTAATTGTTAAATCTGTAAAAAATCTGTCAAGAACTATTCTCAGATGTTAAATGCTTGTATGCACTTATAGACTATCGGGTATTTTAAGGCTTTCAAGAATTCCAAAAATTTAACAAAGGATGTCTTTATTCTTTCTAACACATGCTTTCTCTTTTACTTCTTTTTTTTTTTTTTTTGTCTCTTCATCACCTAGCCACCTTAGAACATTTCAGGGTGTTGACTCTATTTTATGATTCTCTAAGTTGCACAGAGCCTTTAGAGAAGATCTCATCCTATTTCATTTATTAGTTATTTCCTAGTATTGTAAGGATTAGTGTTTATTTTTATCATTCACGTTTGTAAAAGATCTGTAGTCCCTTGGAGAAAGGCATCCCAGAAAGCAGGCCTAGCATCCTATATCATCTCTCTATAGGCTACACCAGTTACACTTTCAAAAAAGATATGGTAAAATACCACAAAGTCTAAAAGCTCTATCACAAAGTTCAGAGGACTGAGAGGTCTTTCTACTGAGCATGAAATACCTGCCATGTGCAAGGCTGGCAATAATATGGACATGGGACAGGGCACCAAGTGGAACACAGAGTTATGAGAGCCTATGGGTAAAGGATATAGTGTTCTGTGGGGAGGATGTATCTAGAGACAGGGCGTCATTTTCTTCCTGAGAAGCAGTTATACCAGCCTTCTGCAATCTGGACTCATCACTGGAGAATCATGAGAGAATCTGTGTTACAAAATCTCCCTTCTTACTTTCACTATCACATTATTTTAAATTCTTTTATACTGTTTTAATAGAACAGGTTCTAAATTCCTACTTTCTTCCATTTTTTTTCTCATATAAGACTTTCATTCTCTACTTTGGATAAGTCATGGTTGGTCTCGATTTCTTACTTGCTTGATAGAATCTTTATGACTAATAATCTTTACATCCCAGCACCTACTATGATGCCTGGGACATAGTAATTACCCAATACCTATTAATGGATTGTTATTAATATTAGATAGTTAGCTTGAATACATCCTCTTTTTCTTTTCAGAATCTATTTCCCAAAGATTGCCAGTCAACAAATTACTAATGACTGCAAATATTGAATAAGGTGTTCAGTTGATGCTTTAAGGATTTCAAAGATGTACTTCCACTAACTTTAAGGGAATTGTTTAAAAAATAAAAAAATACAGCTAAATTATGAGATAAAATTTAATTTTGTCAAAAAGAAAAATAACTGCCATGGATTAATGCTTTAAACTACAAACTGGGTCAATAATAAAAAACATTAGAAGAGGCTATTATAGCATATAAACAATTAAAATTCAAAAGTGAAGGGGTGCTATAGTAATTGTTATGTAATGTAATTTAAATGTGTAACTAATAGCTACTGTTAGAAATGCAAAAGAAAGACTAGAGTTCACTTCAAAGAGAACACCTGAGCCTTAAAGGATTGGTAGGTATGAGATAAAAATGCAGAATGGGAAAATATTCTAGGTGAGGGAATGAGCAAAAATTCGAAACAGGTGAACTATATATAGTCGGACTATATATATTGTATGGTTGGAAAATAAGATGTAATAGAACAATTAAAGGATTCCTCAAAAGTCTGTATCTTAGAAACATCCCCCTTTCTAATTATTATGGCCAAAATTAGTATCTTAAGAGTATTTGCTGATGGGGAATCTCTTCCAGGGGACCATCCTTGCTGGAAAATAAGCTGAGGGACCAACAGGACTAGCTAATTTGGGCCAATGGGAAAATGACAGAATTGGCAAATTCCTTAATTCCTTTCCTTGCAGGACAAAAACTCAAGGGATTAGATGAAAATGAGTAGAGTGTCTTCCTGATGAAAATCCTTACCCAGTGAATTTGTCAGAGAGGTGGGGACGAATGATGGCCACTTTTTCTCCAGTGCCCCAAAGAATCACCAGTCCTAAATTCCTTGCCTGGGCTGGGGTGTAGTAAGGAGAAAAGGTGCCCTGAGGGGAGGGCATAAAATATCTAAACAACCAGGCCACGCAGGGAAGCAGGTGTTATGGGCTGGAATTGTGTCTCCTTAACCCCACAAATTTATACATTGAAGTCTTAACGCCCAGTACTTCAGTCACCAAAATGTGACTATATTTGGAGTTTTGGTCTTTAAAGAGGTAAATTAAGTTAAAGTGAGGTCATTAGGGTGGGCTTTAATCCAATTTGACTGATGGCTTTAAAAGAAGAGGAGATTAGAACAAAGACACACAGGAAAGACCATGTGAAGACACAGGGAGAAGGCAGGCATCTACAAACCAAAAAGAGAGGCCTGGAAGAAATCAAGTCCGTTGACACCCTGATCTTGGACTTCTAGCTTCCAGAACTATGAGAAAATAAATTTCTGTTGTTTAAGCCACCCAGCCTGTGGTACTTTGTTATGGTAGCCCACCCAGACTAATACAGCAGGACCCCAAAAAGGTCCTTGGTGTAGAATCTGATCAAACCCACTAGGAGAACAGGAAGTAGGTTGATTCAAGACACTAATAAAGGTCAGGTGCCCCCCCCAAAATTTCATTTGCATCTCTACATTTATTTATTCAAGGCTTGTGTAGCAGAGTGTCAAACCCTTTTCTGAGTGCAAAGGGAGGCAGGACACCACCCTCTAAGAAGTGTCTTGTCACACTGAGCACATGGTGAATAGAAGATACATACAATTGAAGGTAAAAAATTAGAAGTGAGCTAAATTGCTCTGCATAAGAAAGGAATGAGCTGTGAGAAGCCTGAAGACAACTTTTTTAGATAAAGAGTCAGAAGGCTGGGAGGCCAAGGCCAAAAGGAGGAGGGTGAGAAAGAGGAGACCCAGAGGCGAGAGGAGAGAGGTGGGGAGACAATCTGTGGGGATCATGCAGCTGACCTGCCTACCCCAGATTTCCTAAGGAATTTCTCTACAGGCCTTGATATGAGTGAATTTGTCTTTGAGACTATGGGGAAGTGTTGCACCAGTTGGTAAATTTGATGCAGACAAAAACAGAGACTGGGGGATGACTCAAAACCTGACCTCCACAGTGAGGATTACCAGGGAAGCAAAAAGGGATTATGAGACGCTGGTTTTGAACAGGTAGAATTGAGCAAAATTGTGGATCTGGGCAAATACTTGGATTTATTCTGTAGTGAGAATCCAGGTGAGATTCAGACATGGGTGTTGGGTGTTGGCATGGAAACCTGAGCTTCTTTCTCGGAGAATTCAACTTGTTTTGTGAGCCTGACCAGCAGGAGAGCCTTAGCTGTCACAGGCAGCACGGGAACACCCCATGGGTGCCACTTCCGGGAGCAAATGTCATGGAACTCATTGGTCAATACCATGAGAAACAGCACTTTCACTGATAGAAAGCAGAACTTTTTTTTCTTCTCTTACCTTTGTTGCCTACCCTAAATAAATAAATAAACTGGAAAAGAAAGAAAGAAAACTTTGTACACCACTGGGGAGGAGGCAATATTGCTAATAGCCCATCCGGGGCTGTAGCAGGTGCCGCTCTTCACTGTAGACCCCAGCACAGCCTCGGGCTGCTGGCAGCTATAGGGCTTTGGAGGTGGTGCCCAGAAAAGGCCAGTGCCCAGCAGAGTAATAATGGTGGCATGCGAACATCAGCAGTGCCTGCCTGCATTGCAGAAATGTCCATGCCCTTCAGAGCAGCAGTGACCCCAGCAGGAGATAAAAGTGATAGGGCAGAGATGATGGAGCAGAGCTAATTTGAGAATGGCACTGTGGTTGCAGTCACAGCATCTGGCTTCTTGTGGTGCCCAAAGGAACCGTGAGCTTGCCCTGCCTGCGGGCTTGAGGAATAAGAGTAGCAGAATGGGAGAACTATAAATGCAAGCAGGGTACCAACCATGCCCAATGGGGGTGACTTGTTTAGAGCAAGAGTGAAACACCCTCTGGGGACTCCTGGAAACACTTGGGTGGGGTATGTGCTTTGCAAGGGGCTGGGGTCTCATGCAATTCATGTGAGGGCAGGAGGCAGTAAGATTCTAGTTATTAATGTTAATGTGATCTCATTTGCTTCCGTAGGCTGGCGTGGCCTGGGGAAATTTTTGTTCTGTTGTGTGTAATGGGGAGCTTCTGACTTTTAAAAGAAAAGAGTGGTATAATTAAAGTAGTGTTTTAGAAAGATTAAATTCCAATTTATGAGGAAAGAGAAATGACTTTAGCGGTAGGAAAACATTAGTTACATTGCTTTAAAAATTGAGAAAAAAATCACTGTAGGTTTTAAACAAAGCTATCCCATTTAACATGCTAATTTACATACATACCTCAAAGAAAAAGAAAAATGCCCAAAACTTTGGAATAACTCAGTCTACAAAGCTACTGCTAACTAAGTTTCTCAGAAGCTCTTTAGCTTGAAACAAAGGTAGCATGGCTTGACTTCTAGTCTGTGCTAACACTTTTGAATAATTGCTGACATCTTGCCTTCAAGTATATTGCCAGGTTCATGCTCCTCGAGCTGATTTCTGAATCTTAGTGTTTATAAACAACTTACAAAGCTTCTCTACAAGCTGTATATGTGGAGGGAAGTGACTCTTCTTTGGATAGTATGGGACAAATAAGATAATTGGGGACTAAATCATTTAGCCACCCCAAACACTTCTGTTTCACCATCTTAGATCAGTTACTTATGCTCTTTTTGTCTCATCTTTTTTTATGTGTGAAATAAAAAGGTCTAGATGATCATTAGTCCTTCCCTCCTTAAAATTATATGATTCTAGAAAAATTACCAAACAATTACTTGAGAATCACTTCATTTTCCCATATTGACTAAATCCTCACGTACTTTTCTCTCAGGCCAGATTGAAAAGATTCAGAATTTCTCTTTAATCTAAGCAAAATTGCTCTATCTTTCAAAAAAGGCAGACAACAGCTTTTGCTCTTGAAAGAAAAGGGAGCAGAATGGAAGCAAGGAGTAACTCCAGCCTAAATGAAAGCTTCATTAGGAAAAATGAACTAATCAGCTTCCTCTGAGGAGAATTCATCTGTGCAGAAGGGCAGAGCCTCTGCTGCTACACATCCTTAACATAATTTATATTATTATTAAGATTGCTACATAAATATATATACATATATATTTATATTTATATATTTGGAACACAGCTAATGGACCATATTTTACTACTTAGTATCATTTCTATCAGGAATTACTAGCTATTGTGATATTACATTTGAATATGGATGAGATAACATATTCAAGCAAATATTATGTGCACTGTGGTGCTAAGAATATGAAATAAACTCATGAAACAGAACCTTCTACAGAGTTCCACATTCTGTGGTGAGTCAGTCAGTAGTCCACAATAGCAGGGGTGAAAGATCAGTTCAAGTCTCATCCAATAGCAGTTTTTTTGCATTAAAAAAAATCTGAAAGACTTCCATTTATCCAAGTTTAGACATAACTGAAGAAAAATTCAGCATACAGAAGTAGGAAATAAAAATATTTATGAATAATTATTTGGTTTGTCAAATACTCGAAATCAAAACTTAAACAGCACAGGATTTCACAGAATCTCAGAGAGTATGCTTAAGAAAGAGAGGAAGAAAGAGGGAGGAAGGGAGGGAGGGAGGAAGGAAGGAAGGAAGGAAGGAAGGAAGGAAGGAAAGAGGAGCAATTATGAAAAATGTGGCTATCAAGAAACATCATACAGGGGTGCCTGGGTAGCTCAGTTCATTAAGTATCGGACTTTTGATTTCTGCTCAGGTCATGATCTCAGGGTCCTGAGATTGAGCCCTTTATCAGGCTCTGCGCTCAGCGTGGAGTCTGCTTGAGATTCTCTCTCCCTGTGCCTCTGTTCCTGCCCCTTCCCCGCATGTGCTCTTTCTCTGTCTCTCAAATAAATACATAAATCTTTAAAAAAAAATTAACATCATACAGTGGTGGTATAAAATAAATAATTTAATCATAGCTTAAATAGATGATAAACTTTATTGAATGCAGGAAATAATTTTCTAAGTAATTTCCTAGAATTTTTATAGGAGAAATGGGAGCAAAAGAGAAATAATATTTATTTAAGTCCACTATGGATTTGGCTGTTTATTTAACCCTTACAACTACCCAATGATGTCAATATTACAAATCCTTTTAAAATGAAACATTTTAACAGAGAATGATATGAGAAAAATGATAGGAAACCATACCTTAGGACCAGAGGGCCACATGAATAAGTGCAGATATAGGTAAAAATAGCAAATTGCTGATAAATGGAGGAAAAAAAAAATCAAAATCTTAGGTTAGATTTTTTTCCATTAAAATTAAGAAGTATTACAGACAATTAAAAGCAAGCAGAAGAGGCCAATGTTAAAAAAAAAAAAATCTTTTGGAACAACGTTAAGCTGTTACTAAAGAAAAAAATAATAAAGTACCTGGCAAAGATCAGACAAATATTCAATGAAAAGAGGAGGGATTAATTTCCTCCGCCTTCATTACTTTCTCTTTCTTTATTGAAGATGATCTTTTGTCCTCTGGATAATTAAAGAAAGATCAATGGCAACATGGAAGCCAATAGACCAGATGCAGAGAGTGTAACCAAATTAAAGAAGAAAACAGAAATCAAAAGAATCACTTTTAAAAAGTCTTCACAAAGTATTAATGAAGCAAATGTTTAGAGTTAATTATATCAGTAATAGTGGAAGCAAAAACATGTGGTCACACCAAAAGTTTATGTGGAAAGTAGAACTTATAATACACACACACACACACAAAGGAGAAAAGAAACAAAGCATGTAGAGGAGAAAATAAGGATGATTTAATATAACTAAAAAGCTTTCTGTTAATTAGGCCATTTATTTTATTATACCATTTTAGAGTAATAATCTAGTTTATTCCTAATACCTCTTTAATGACAATAAAATTATTGCTTCCGTTTTTATATGCAAAACATATTTTTGTTAATCAGACAGCAAATATTCTGTAAAACAGATAAGCAAAAACAGCTATATGTTTATCAGGCTGGGCTAGGTTGTGCCATGGTAAAAAAAAATCCCCAAATTCCAGGGGTTTAAAACAAACAAACAGAAAGGGCTTATTTTTCCTCACTTATGCAATATTGCCTGTTGTGAGATGCTACATTAGGCTTCTTGAGCTGCCATAACAAAATCCCACAGTCTGGGTCGTGTAAACGACAGAAATTTGTTTTCTCACAACTCTGGAGGTTCTTCTGAGGCCCTCTTACTGGCTTGTAGAAGGCTACCATCTTACTATGCCCTCACCAGCATGGCCTTCTGTGTGAGCAAGGGAAGAGAGAGAGAGAGATCTGGTTCTCTTCCTCTTCTTATAAGGACACCATTTCTAACAGATTAGGGCCCCACCATTATGACCTCACTTAATTTTAATTACCTCCCTGGAGGCACTGTCTCTAAATATAGTCACATTGTGGGTTAGGGCTTCAACATATGAATTGGGGGTGGACACAATTCAGCCCCTAACAGTTGTCTTGAAAGTCACATGACCATGCCTAACTTCAGGAGGGAGGGAGAGATGCAGTACTATCATGTTCCTGGAAAGGGGAAAACTGGAATGTTGGAAAGATATCACAAGTGACTATCATAGTGTGTATAATTTTCTATTGTATCATTATTTTTATAAGTAATCTAATTAATAATGCTAAGATAAAGATCATTATATGAAATTTTCCAAAACATATTCTTCTAGTATGAGTTCTACAAGAAAAATTCTTAGAAGTGGAGTAGATGTGTTAAACCGGTTGGAATGTTTTGAGCATTTTATTGTGTCCTGGCAAATTTTCTTCCTGAAAAATATTGTACAATCATTCCAATTCCTTATTTAAGGAATCTTCCTTGCAAATAATAGAGATTATTATTAAAGTATAAAAAGAAGAGGACAAGGAGAAAAAAGAATTAAAACTTTTGCCAAGCATACTGTCCCAAAACACCATTTCATTGGTTTAATTTGATTTAATTTTTTTTTTTTTTACCAACAAGGCATATTATTATCTTTTTTTTTTTTTGTATTATTATCATTTTGCTTGCCTATATCTTTGATGACATAGGAAATGTAGTCACTATTTCGGTTATTTTTTTTCTCTCAGAGATGCATTTGCCATTCATTTACAGACATTTTACCCATCTTAAATTATTCATCACTTCGAGGAAGAACTCTAACTTCTAATATATATAAAAGTCTGTGCATGCATGTTGGTCGAAGATTCCATATATGGAATTGATATTTAATCAGCATTTTATCCTGACAAAGTTCCAAAGATCAAAGTTAAAAAGTAGGTGCAAAATTGTCTTTCTCTGAGCCTGTTACTAACATAAATCAAAAACTCACATACCACCATCTGAAAGAGCATATCTGTCCTATCAAAAAGAACACAAACTTTTTCCAAAAATAACATTAGAATCTGACAGATAAATAAACCTCTCTGATTTTCTCCATTGCTTCTTTCTTTCTTTATCTCATGAGAGATCTGAGGTAGAGGCGGAAAGCCCCTGAGAAGGTACAAGTCCACGAACCCAGCAAGTGCTGAACTTCCTCCTGGCTCTCCTGTGCTCCGAAGACATCTTCAGCTGGATGTGAGCTCTTGCCTCAAGCTATTTACACCATGATCAGGCTAGTAATTAGCAAAATGTTTAATATAATATAGAAGCAATTAGGAGGTGATAACATGCAATTAAGATGTGTTTTCAGATTAAAGATTTTATAGTGCTCTTTTTCTTGAAAAGATAAAGTGCCTATCTCAAAATGTCAAACTGCAGTGATTTAATCTGAATTATTTTCAATTAATATGCATGTATTCTTGCGATGTGTTCACCGTTGTTATTGACATTGATAAATTAAGCTCATCCCAGCTGAATTTATCCTTGAGTCGCTCTATATTTCCTGAATGTCAGCTCTTCATTCGTATTTTTTTCTTTGCCTACAAGCTGTGCGTGATCTAACTATAAGTCCCTTGATTCATCCCTGGGATTACAGTGATGTGTCAGTCTGGAGGAACAATAATCTGAAAGGGCATTGTTATAAATAGAGTGTTAGAATATAATTGTTTGTCATGTCATTTCTCCTCTTTAAATTCCCTTGAGTCCTGTTGAAGTAATTTAGACAGCTAAGATGACAAGAGTCTTGAGACAGTACTTATAGAGTTGTCCAACACATCTTTAGCCTATTCTGCCTTTTGAGACCATCTTGCCTGCAAAGTAGGAAATGCAAACATCAAATGAGTTTTGACTACAGTGTGGATTTAATTTGAGAGTTTACATAAGCCACTCTTTGTACAATACGAGCATTATGTCTCCTAATTCATTTGTACTTGTTGGGACAATGGCTATTAAATGCCATTTAAAATTAATTAGAAATTGTCATGAGTGAGCACAGCAGCTATTGAAGATAACTTAGAGGAATTAAATACTTAATGCGTAGGAGGGTTTTTTTTTTTTGGTTTTTGGTTTTTGTTTTTTGTTTTGCAAAGACAATGTACAGATAAATGGCTTGGGAGTAAAATATTTAATTTTTTAGCTAAAAGAACTGGCGAAAGTTATTATTTTATGTCAACTTTGCCATTTGTAAATTAAGAATAATATTAGTGATTATAGCAATAAACTATATGCCTTATAACATTGATTAATCAGAAACAAATTTAATATTTCTTTCTAAACAAAATGTACAGAAATGCCTCAAATTTGAGAATTATTATTTTATTAAGAAGCACTTCAATTTACAGTTGGTTTAGCAATTAAAATTAAAGTTTTACAAATTATGAAAAGTGTAATTTAAGAGGCAACAGTTCATAGAGTAATGAGTATGCCTAATACCATGGTGGATCTACAAATGTATTTACTGGCCTGAGTAAATAGACACTTATTTTAGATTTGACTAATTTTCTTTTACATACTCAAGTTCATTAAAATGAAGAAAATCAATATTTGATTAATTTTATTAAAAGTAACAAAACTTGTTTATGTTTATAAAGGAAGAATTTAACATTTATTTACTTGGTAGGCTTTGTGAGTTTGACATTATCAGTGATTGTGGTCCATGGTCTTTAAAGAGGGATGCATCCGCCTAGGGAAGCTAGACAATCTCTTTAGGTGGGAAAACAAAATATTCAAACTTTAAACTATAGTTACATTTCATCTATAAATAAGACATATATTACCCTTTACTAATACTTACTATGCAATGACATCCTGACCTCACACCATCCCCTGTCAAGAACCCACACAGAGACCACATGCATGTACACGGTGTCCTAGAGCAAGAGAGGGATTCATAGCATGGAAGTATTAACAGAGATATCAAGGCTTTTGTTTGCTTTTGTTGTATTTCCACACAGTGCATAGTTAAGTGGATTTGTGGACTTCATTATTTTGTTTTCATTAGCTAGACCTCAAAATTGACAGTGACTTTATAAGATTCCTGCAAAGAAAATGCAGCTGAACATACTCATCATGCAAGTGTGAGTGAATTTCGACAAAAACCTTTGTATAACTGGAGATAGGATTGAAAAATTAGCATTCTAATTTAGGAAGAGGGGCGAATAATGCACTTCTTCCATTTGGGACTACTTGTCGTTGAGAAGTATCTTTTTGACAGTCATTAAACAGGTATCAAAATAAATTGAACTTAAAACTTGAGCTTTAAATAAATAACTATATTTCAAGTAATTAAACAAAAAACATTAAATAATGAATAATAAATGACATTGCTTCCATCAAATACTGTTTCAGTGATAGAGATAAGATGTGTAACATTAATAAATAAAATAAATATTTTCAAATTTTGTTTATTCTAGATGAATTTCATTCTAACTTTGAGCATACTGTATGTATTCATAGAATAAATATCATATACAACAATAAAGTAGATTAGCTCAAAGATAAGAATTCATATTAAAACTAAATAGTCATTCGGCAGCATTTGGCCAAATCAAGCAAAGTAATCCTTGATAAAATAGTTTAGAGACCACTGCTATAGACAGTGAGTCCTTTGCCCATTCAATATACTGAAAGTTAAAAAGTATGTTTAAGCGTGTATGTAAGCTAAACACACACATGTGTGTGTAAAACTGTATACTCCTGAACCATATATGAGCTTGTGTAAAAATGAACTTTCATTCAGTACACTTTTATTAAATATCAAGATACTGTACTAAGTGCAGGATAGAAAATATGTGATGCGTTTTGCCTTCAAAGGAGCCACAATGTGAAATGCTTATATGTTTGTTGCAAAATTACTTGAAGGAAATGTGTGATGGAGAGGTCAATAGGGAGTGAAAATCATGTATAGAAAAATATCTGGTAATTATCCTATGGTAGGAAGTAAACATTTTTTCTGTATAAATTATAACAATAAATAATTACGTATACCTAGGAAATACCTTTATTATTATAAAAATATATGTATGAACACAAATAATAGTTTAACTCCATGCAATTGGCATCTTTGCAGATCCAAAATTGTCATGTTGGTGATTTATGGCCATTAAACATCACAGAACAAAATTTCTTTTGATTTTAAATGGACTCCATTTCTTTCTAAAACTGTAAATGCCTAGAACGATGCCTTGCCCGTGGTAGGTGCACAATAAATATTTGTTGAATAAACACCAGTATTAACACAGCTCCTCTCACACATCGTTATCGCCCAGCCATGCCCATCACCTTCTCCCCTCTCTCAACCTCTTTCTTAGAGACCCTATTCCTTGCTGGCCACTGTTGATGAACAGCTGACAAGCTGCCCAGTTTAATTCTTCCCCCAAAATGAGAAACCGGCAATCCAAAGCGGGCAGGGGCAAAGCATCTACTCAAGCTTGGTGAGATTTTTTAGGGACCCAGACCAGGCTGGGGAAGAGCTTGGTAAATTCAGAGCATTAGGGACCCAGACCAGGCTGGGGAAGAGCTTGGTAAATTCAGAGCATTAGGGACCCAGACCAGGCTGGGGAAGAGCTTGGTAAATTCAGAGCATTAGGGACCCAGACCAGGCTGCGGAAGAGCTTGGTAAATTCAGAGCATTAGGCTGACTAAACATGCTTTTGTAACTGTTGCTTTGTGAATTCTGATAAATAATATCTTGGGTAAACCAACTTACATAGACATTAGGCCCATGCTTTGCTTTGGACTAAGTGGGACTGGAAGTCCAAAGACAGAGACTAAGCATTCAGGCTCCGGTTATTTGATTTTTAACCTTCAAAGAATGATGTTCTAGTGTAAACACATTTCTCCATGGCTGATCAAATCAGACATTCTTTAAAAATTTGAGTGATCCGGTGTTCTAGTTTCAGAAAATTTCTCAAATGGTTTTTACTGCCCAAGGGAATGTGAGTAAATACTGTGTCTGATGTATATGTCTACTCTTTCCTTTTTTTCTCATTCTACAATGTACCTAGAGGTAGCCTTTAGGAAGACACACCAATCAGTAAATTGTGTTGGCAAAATGGTAAAGAATATTGATCCATTTAAATGAAAATACTTAAATAGATTTACTTATATAAAAGCTCATTTAAAATAATCAGTATTTTAAAAATTTTATGGTAAAATAATCTCTTGAATGCAATCAGATCAATAAAGCATTGTTTAAAAGTTACAATACTAATTTATTAATTTTTTTCAGAATTGGCAAAATATATTGTTTCTTTATATCAATAAATAAGAATGTTTTATCTACAAATGATTTCACGTACTTAAAAGGTTTATATTTCATATAAAGGCCTCAACAGAATAAAATTTCTTCCATTACGTTATTATAAAACAAGAAGGTATGTTTAGAGGCTAATATTTAGGAAATATCCTACAAAGTTCATTTTAAACAATCTAAGCATGTGATGGCATAAGGAAATTGCCATCACTTTTATCAGAGAAACAGCACCCATCAAACACTTAAAACCAGTTTCTAATATTTGTATAATCTGAAGATAATTTCTCAGCCACCGCCTTCTATGAACCTGATCATAAAAAGAATACTCATCCCTTAATTAGTATTCTGAATATTATCAAAATTATAAATAAGCCACTGGTATTCAGGATAGACTAATGATTTTAATTTTATGTTTGCTTATTTTTAGCCAGTCAGTAAGGAGTTAAGTTGCTTTCTACACTAGTCAGTGTTTGTAGCTCATTGTGGTTAAACAAAACAGCGAGAAATAATACTTATCTTTCCAAAATAAACTTATTCATATATATTATACATATATATTCATAACATTTGGGCACACACAGTTCTCTTAACCCATGAAATGTTTCAGTTCATCAGTAACTAAGCTCAGAATCTGCAATGTAGCTTTTTAAAATCCTCCTGATCAAATTTAATTCTACTGGGTGATATAAAGGACCCATTTACATTTCCAACCCTTTAAGGAAAATTGAAAGAAGAGTTTTAACAACTGTGCAGTTTGGTTACAATTGTTTGCTAATAAAAGACTGATTTTATTTCAGAGCAAGTAAAAATTACCGATAGCAGCAATGCCCCAACTAACACACAGACTTCATTATGTTCTACCTAGACGTATGCATGTGTTTATAAAATGTGGGCTCTCTGCTTTACAATACGTAGAATAACTAACTAATTTTGAAAATCCAATCTTAAAACCTAATTCAAGGGGAAAACCTCTCAACCTGACAAAAGGAATTATTGCCGGAGATTAAACTGCTTGATGTTCTTCATTGTTCTAGTTGAGTCGGGAGGGAATATTAATTGAGATGTGCCATGGATTCCAGTGTGTGTTCCATAGTGTTTCACAGGTTTCCTGGTGGTCCTTCCAACAGGAATAGCATAAATGAGTGGAATAAGACGGATCATTCTGAACCACAGTAGTTAAGCCATTGTTCTGTTTGGCACAAAAGGTAATGGTTGGTTGATTTGCTTTATTTCTGTGCTGTTCTGATTTTTCCCCCATACACCCTAATCTCTACCACTTCCTCTGTGAGTCATCAGCAGCTGGACCCAGTGAGACCACGGGAACTGGCTCCTGGAAAAGAGCTCTAATGGAGCTATTACTCAAGTTCAATTCTCTTTAAGTCTGGTAAGAACTGTGAGTTACAAGGAGATAGAAAAAAGCATTATTTTGCATTTTTTTTTTTTTTTTTTGCTTTGCTTTGAAGAGACTCCAAATCATACTGACCTATTTATATTTCTGTGAAGATACATGATAGATATATTTATCCCAGTAGTTCTTATGAACAAATACAATTTAGAGGAGGAAAAAAATAAGAATATTTTACATTATTACCCACAGTAATTTAATGATTATTTGCTGGAGATTTTTGTTTATTGGTTTTGTTTTGTAGTAGTTTATTTTCTTTTGCAAATTCCAAGAGCAGAATTTCGTACTTCTCTTCCCACATAGAATCCATCCAACAGTTTTTGCTTGTCTACATCTGATACGGTTACTATTATAACCTCCGTTAGACATAAACATCCTTGTTTTCTCACCACACAAGGGGATCATGAATCAGATTCACAAAGAGCAGCTTGATTTGTAGTTGTTTTTCTCCATTCCATTTGAAAAAACGTAGCATGGTGTCAGGCTTTGATATGAGAGAGTTCCCACAGTCTGCAGGCAAAATCTCTCTGGTTGTGTACCTAAATCAGAAATTAGGCCAGAGATTTTACTAAAGAGAAAGTTGTTGGGTGCACCTGTAACTGTGGCCATGGTGTTGGGCTATTTATATTTAACAAGACTCTGAATAGGAAAGCCCAAATCTTAGGCTTTACTGTTATTTATCTCCTCGTATGGAGTCTCAGATACCTTCAAGTAAAACAAGATATTTTCAAAATGCTAAGAATTATTAAAGAAAGCTTATTATTTAATACATTTCTCCTAGAGGTGATATAAAGGAGATTTGCGGGAAATACAACAACCACAGATGATGGTGTACCTTCACTGACTGGAAGTATAAGGAAATAAGATGAGATCTCTGATGGCAGCTATACTAGTAGAGAGAGTATGCAGTGCTGGAGACCCCTCTCCCCACTATGAACTCTCTAGCCATACAAACTTATTATCTTCCATTAGCTCTCACCTTAAGGCACCCAGTATCTTTTTGCTGTCAGTCCCCATAATACCATGTGTTGACCAGAAGGCTCCATCTTTTGAACCCCACCCACCATTCATCCCTCAAGGGTCATGTTTCCTCAAACTCTTTTAGTCATTCTTCCCCTACCTTACATACTTCAATGGTAAAATTGTTGAAAAAGATTTAATAATTTGCCCTACTTAGAAATTTTTTCAGCCAACAAAGGACTCCAGGAGTTTTTAAAAGGGCAGTATAATTCTCTCATACATCTGCATTTAAAATCTATTTCCCCTGAAGAGGATTAAGTCTAAATTACTATGTCAGTAAGAAAATTACTTTTTTAGCCTTAGTTATATCAGGAATTGGGAAGTTTTAAATAACATATATGTTAGTATTAATTCATTCCAAAAGTGTATTTTTAGTACCAAAGAGATGCCTGCCAAAAATGTAATGTTACTTTTCCAGAGAATTTTAATTATCTCTATCTAAATTTAAAGAAAATCTTTGGGGAGTTGAGAAATATTAAGGGATTTAAATAGACTCAATGTTTATAAATCCCACATCAGTCTTCAGCAATAGGTAGCTTTAAAAGTAACCACCTGAAGTCTTGAAAATAACTGCTTTTTTTTAATATGTGTGTTTTATATTTTATGACATAGTCAGATATTTTAAGAGTCATGATTACATACTGGAAAACATCGACATACCTATTCCACTAGTTTACCTTTCTCAAAATGAGTAATGTAGTACACAAGCAAAGTTTCACAAGATCAAATGTAAATTAATTTTTGGTTAGAAAAAAATAATTAAGATTTACTCATGTGTTTTGGAGAAATTCACTAAGTTTTATGGCATTACACTGCAAATTAATCCCTAATTAATGCTCATTTGTTTTCATGCATGATTTCTGGTACTAGGAACACAATACTTTTCCCCATATGTTTCAGCTTTTATTCATACAACATGTATTAGTTTTACATAATAAGACATCTGACAGTTTTCCAATCTTAAATGCATAAGAAGTTGGAATAAGCCTGAAAGCCTGCCAGTTTTACCCAGTTTTAACAGATTTATTTGCTCTACTTGGAAATGGCTTTCTTCTTTAAAATTTTGAACTGTTTACAATTGCTAGTTTTCTTATGTTGTCATTAATATTTACATTAACATTTGAAATACTCTAGAAATGTACAGTGACTTCAATGATGTTTATTGTACATGAAACATTAAACAGATCCCAATGAGAAATTCCAAAACACATGTATATCTTGTGACCTGATGAGTACCAGTGATAGAAAGTGACCCCATATCGATTATTAATTCCTCTTTTTCATTACTTCCTCATTTTCTCCACAAAGGTTTGTTAAGCATCTTTTATATATAAGACATTGTGCTAGGTAGTTTTTACTTAAATCCCAAGTGGCTTACCCCTCAGCTTTACAAAAATGTGTTAATGATAGTAATCACTTTGATATTTGCTGTATAATTCTTTTTTCAATGCCTTTTTACCTCCTGAACAAGTTTGCAAATGTTTCATTTCATGGAACCTCTGTACTCCAAGAAAACAGAAAAGAAAATTTTCTAGTATCTTCTCCAAGCTTTCCCACCTCAAAACTTCTAACCATGCACTTTTCTTAAATGAAAATCTCTCATCCCTTTATCCATTTCTTTATATCCTAGCAACAGACAGCGTGGGAGTAACAGGTCTCAGCATCTCTAGTCATTCATAATCAAAACTGTGATGAACTAGGGGCACCCGGGTGGCTCAGTTGGTTGGGCAACTGCCTTCGGCTCAGGTCATGGTCCTGGAGACCCTGGATCGAGTCCAGCATCAGGCTCCCTGCTCCCTGCTCAGTGGGGAGTCTGCTTCGCCCTCTGACCCTACCCCCTCTTGTGCTCTCTCTCTCTCAAAAAAAATAAAATCTTAAAAAAAACCCACAAAAAACTGTGATGAACTAAAAGTGGAAAATAGAGGGGGCCTTCAAAACTCATCTCTTCCTCTGACACTGTTTTGTATCTATCTCAGCAAAATGGGGATGAAGACCAGTGAGTGACTCTTTGGAATCCATGCTCTTCAGCATCCATTCCACAGAGAAACAGGTATTGGCTCAAGGCAAGTGGTTTGATAATGGGTTCAGTGATGAGTCTGGGGGGAGTGTAGAAAATTGGAACTACAAATTTGGAAGTGGAGGGAAAAGTGCT
Source organism: Phoca vitulina (assembly GCF_004348235.1). Classification (NCBI taxonomy): domain Eukaryota; kingdom Metazoa; phylum Chordata; class Mammalia; order Carnivora; family Phocidae; genus Phoca; species Phoca vitulina. The sequence continues at coordinate 10,147,822 of NW_022589713.1, read as the reverse complement.
GGGAAAATTTCAGGTTACCACCAGTGGGACATTCTCACCAGTACTATCCATAAAGGCCTACTTTACTTAGTACTAGTTGTAATTTTTGGATGCTCAGGCAGATTGTAGAAAATATGAGCCTAAGGAATATTTGGTCAATAAGGGATTTGGTGACTGAATAAATGTCAAAGACAATAACAACACGAGAATAAACTTATGGGGAACGGGGTAACTTTCCAAATATATGGAGACCTATTGGTAGAAAAGAATCATTCCAAACTGTGGTAAAGATTAATTGCATCACTATATACTTAGAATAAGAATGACAATATTTGTATATGGAAGCATTACCTATGAGACTACAGGTTTCAACTTATACCCATCCATAAACATATAAGTGTACATGAAGTCATATCCTAAAACCAGAGAAATCAGAGAAGGCTTCTTACAGGAAGGACCAATAAAGAAGTGGTTCAAAGCATGAATGCTAAAGTCAGGCAGGTTTGGGTTTAAATCCTAGGTCTACCTTTGTTACTTTGGGCAAATTATATCACTTCTCTAAGCTTCTGTTGTTTCATCTGTGTAATGGGAATATTAGTCCCTGCTACATAAACTGGTAGTGACTATTCAGTGATTAGCTCTGAATTAATTTTATTGTATTTTCAGCTTTTTATGTCTCTCCCGCACAGTGTGTATTCATGAAGCTGATTCATCTATGAAGTTGTATACAAATAATTTGAAATTAGTTATGGAAGTGTAATAGGAAAATCAAAATCCCCAAAACACAAATGAAATGAGATAGGATCATTTTCTTAGATCTTTTCACTTCCTCTGAAGTCAATTTATCCTGCACCTATTGATAATAATATTTGAATAAATTTTAAATAAGGGCTAACATGAAAATGTAATTCATCCTATACTTCATTAAACAACTATTTACTGAGTACTGCATTAGTTTCCCAGGGCTGCCATAACAAAGTACTACAAACTGGGAGGTTTACAAAAACAGAAATGTATTCTCTCACAGTTCTGGAGGCTAGAAGTCTGAAATCAAGTTTTCACCAGGGCCATGTTCCCTCTAAGACTCTAGGTAGGATCCTCTCTTGACTCTTCCTAGCTTCCATTGATAATCATCAATCCTTGACATTCCTTGCCTTGGAGCTACCTCATTCCAATTCTGCCTCTTTTGTAATGTGGCATTCTCCTCATGTGTCCGTGTCTTTTCTTATAAAGACACCATTATATTGGATTAGGAAGCCATCCTAATAAACCTTATCTTAATTTAATTACATCTGAAAATACCTTATTTCTGAAGTCACATTCACAAGAACCAGAGGTTAGGATCTCAATATATCATTTCAGGGATACAGTTGAACTCATAAATAGGCATCTATTATATCACTGGCAATGTTTAAGGCACTGAGGACACAACAGTAGAAGAAAAAAAAGACAAAGAAAGGAAGTCTTGTGATAATGGAAATAACATCCATCTTTGCTTTGGGAATAGAAGGTTTGGGCTCCATTATTTGCTCAGGACTTATTCCTTTCATGATTTCTTCCTCCCAGCCATTTCTCATTTTCTCCATACTCCAATACAACTCTTTGCAAATTCAGCTTTCTACCAGATTTGTAGGTCATTGTTTTTCTTACATGTTCAAGTTAGTAGGCAATTAATCCAATAGTAGATAGATTAAAGCTAAAAAGTATAACATAATAATAAAAAAAAAGTTAAAAAAAAACACATATCTACACTCTTCCCTTGTATTTGTTTAACAGATATGGAACCTATCAATCTTATTACTCTGATTGTATCACAACATTTGCTAAGCAGTGATAACGGTGTGCACAGGTCTCCAATTATAGAATTAGACGTGGTCCTGGCTAAGTTGGCCTATTGTCAAATTGGACAAAAACTTGATGCAAACAAACAATAGGAGAATGTGAGTAGTAATAGAGAATACAACTCAATGAATATTTTCATTATTCTCTGTTTCTAGTATTGCTTGTATTATAAATGTTGAAATTCTGAGAGATTTAAATAGGAAAAAATGGAAATTCCTATTTAGACATATAGAGGAAATTAATACATACCTCCCAGAATATTTCAAGCAATTTAGAGGAAAAGTTAATTTCTCCCCAATAACCTTCCAGTTCCACTCTTTTTTCCTGTTACTACATGATTTTATGTGTATTGTTTTAAAGGAAAAAAACCAGTATCATTACTGTATATAATCTGCACCTTGTTTTTTTCACTAACAGTTCTATTATATACTGAATATGGTATGTTAACACCTCTTGTAATTTATTCTATTAAATCTGTCAGATTCTGTTTTTTATATTTTGAGATTATGTTATTAGGTGCATACATATTTATGATTGTTAAAACTTCTTAGTAGATTAACACTATTATAATATAAAATGTACATAGCTATTTCTACTAATACTTTTTACCTTAAAATCTATTTTTCCTGATATAAGAAAACTAAATTGACTCTTTTAGTTAGATTTCATGGTGTACTTTTTTTTTTACCATCCTATTTCTTTCAAGCTGTTTTCTCTGTTTAAGGATGTCTATTATAAGCAGTATATAAATGAGTTTCATTTTTATTGTATCTAGCTTTATAATTTTTTAAAATGGAATATTACCTATTTAATGTAATGATATTTTAGCATCACTTCTACCCTTTTAATAATTGTTTTGTATTTGCCCCATCTAATTTTATTGAAGTTTGTGATTTTTTAAAATTAAACTCTTTATTTTGAGGTAGTTGTAAATTCACATGCATTGTAAAAAATAATACAGAGAGATCACATGTATTTTTTACCCAGTTTGCCTTAATGGCAATATCTTGCAAAACTCTAGTACAATATCAAAATGAGGATATTGACATTGATGCAGTCGAGACAGAAAACATTTTCCTCACCACAAGGATACCTCAATTGCCCTTTTATAGTCATATCAACTTCCCTCATATTCCCACCCTTTCCTTAAACACTGACAACCATAATATGTTCTCCATTTCCATAATTTTGTCATATCAAAATGTTATGTAAAAGAAATCATACAACATAATCATGTAATTGTTAGAGATTGACTTTACTCTGGCTACTCATCCAGGCTGTTACGTATATCAATAGCTTATTCCTTTTATTACTGAGTAATATTCCATGATACAGATATACTGCAATTTGTTTAACCATTCACCTGTTGAAGGATATCCATGCTACTTCTACTTTGAATCTATAAACATTCATATTTAAGTGTTTATGTAAACATAAGTTTTTTATGTCTCTGGGATAAATGCCCAGAAGTGTAATTGCTGGGTCATATTGTAGTGCATATTTAGTTTATTTTTTTTTTAAGAAAATGCCAAACTGTTTACCAAAATAGTACCATTTTACATTCTCTCCAGCAACCCAGTGATCAAGTTTCTCTGCATCCTCATCAGCATTTGGTATTGTCACTGTTTTTTTTTTTTAATTTTAGCCATTTTGATAGGTGTATAGTGATATCTCATTGTGGTTTAAATTTGTATTTGCCTTATGCCTAATATTGATCATCTTTTCACGTATTTTTTTGCCATCAGTATATTCTCTTTAGTGAAATGTGTCTTCATGTCTTTTCCTCATTTTTAATTGGATTGCTTCTTTTTTTTACAGTTGAACTTTGAGAGTTCTTTATGTATTGGAGGTATAATCTTTTTCTGGATATGTGGTTTGGACATTCTGGTAATTGCCTTTTTTATACTCTTCAGAGGCTGCCACAGAGGAAAGTTATTAATTGGATAATGTCCAATTTATAATTTGTTTTTCTTTTATGGACCATGCATATGATGTTGTTTAAGAATTCTCTGCTTTAGGGGCACCTGGGTGGCTCAGTCGTTAAGCGTCTGCCTTCAGCTCAGGTCATGATCCCAGGGTCCTGGGATCGAGCCCCGCATCGGGCTCCCTGCTTGGCGGGAAGCCCGCTTCTCCCTCTCCCACTCCCCCTGCTTGTATTCCCTCTCTCACTTTCTCTCTGTCAAATAAATAAAATAAAATCTTAAAAAAAAAAAATTAAAAAAAAAAAAGAATTCTCTGCTTTAGATCCCAAATATTTTTTCCTATATTTTTCCAAAAGTTTCATACTTTACCTTTTCTATTTAAATCTTTAACTCATTCTGAGTTAATTTTTATATGAGATGTGATACTTGGTTTGATTGTTTTGACTCTGGGTGTCTAGTTGCTCCCACTATGAATTGTTGAAAAGTTCTATTTCCTCCACTGAATTGTTTTGCACTTTTGTTTAAAAGTCGCTTGGGCATATTTGTGTGAGTCTATTTCTGGATTCTCTATTCTGTTCCATTGATCAATGTGTTTATCCCTCCACCAATATCATACTTTCAATATCTTGAAATTGGGTAAAATAATTTCTCCCATTATATATATTTTCAGAATTATTTTAGCTATTCTATTTCTTTGCCTTTCTATGAAAGTTTTACAATAATCTTGTATATATCTACAAAACATCTTGCTGCAATTTTAATAAAAGTTGTGTTAAATCCTTGTATCTGTTTGGGGAAACTAATACCTTTGTATATTGAGTATTCCATTGCAATTAAATATGTGTAAACACATTATGTCTCTCCATTTATTTAGATGTATTTAGATTTTTAAAAATTCATTTATCAGAATTGTGTAATTTTCAGTATAAAGGTTCTGTACATGTTTTTGATAGATTAACAACTAAGTATTTAATTTATTTTTGAGTTTATTGTAGATAGTATTACATTTCTAATTGACTTCCATGTATTGATTGCTATGGTATAGCAATGCATGTAATTTTTGCATGTTTATTTTGTTACCTGAGAACTTGCTGAACTCATGAATAGGTTTAAGAGTTTTTTGGTAGACTCCTTAGAATTTTCTGCACAATCATATCATCTACAGATAGGGGCCATTTTATTTCTTCCTTTACCATCTGTATATTAGTTATTTCTTCTCCTTGCCTTTTCACACTAGCTAGGACTCTAGAACTGTATTGAATAAGAGTGGTGAGAGTGGACATCTTTGCCTAATCCCTGAGCATTGTGGGGAAGCTTTCAGTCTTTCACCATTAGATATAATGTTAACTGTAGGGTTTTTCCTTTTTTTTTTTAGAAGATGTTTTTATCAAGTTGAAGTTTCCCTTTATTTTTGTTTTTCTGAGATTTTAATCATGAATAGGTTTTGAATTTTATCAAGTTCTTTTTCTGTATCAACTGGCATAATCATGTGAAATTTCTTCTTTATTCCTTTTAATATGATGAATTACACTAATTTTTAAAAATATTGAATCAGGCCTACATCCCTGGAATAAACCCCACGTGGTCGTGGTGCATAATTTTTATATATCTTGCTGAATCCTACTTGCTAATATTCTGCTAAAGATTTTATTGTGCCTACATTAATGAGGGATATTGGTCTTTAGTTTTCTTTTTTGTACTGGCTTGATATCAGAGCAGTATTTGTTTCATAAAATTAATTGGGAAGTGTTCCCTCCTCTTCTGTTTTCTGGAACAGATTGTGCAGAATCAGTTCTTCAACATTTGATAGAATTCTAGTGGAACAATCTGGCCCTGGAGATTTTTTTTTGGAAAATTTTTAATTTATGAATTCAATTTTCTTAAAAGTCATAAGGATATTCACATTATCTATTTCATTCTGAGTGTATTGTGATAGTCTGTATTTTCTGAGGAAGTGGCCCATTTAGTCTAGAGTGTCAAATTTATGTGTGTTGCATTATTTTATTATTCTTTTGATGTCTGCATAGTCTGTACGGTTTTCCCTTGTTCCATTCTTTACATTAGTAACTTGTGTCTTTTTTCTTTTCTTTTTCAGTCTTGCCAGAAGTTTGTCATGTTATTGAGCTTTTCACAAAATAGTTTTTTGCTCATTGATATTCTCTGTTGTTTTTGTTTTTAATTTCATTGATTCTTTTTTTCTTTTTGCTTCCTTTCAGCGTATTTTTTCTTCTTTTTGAAGGTTCTTGAGGTGGAAGCTTAGATTATTAAAATGAGTCCTTTCCTCTTTTACAAATGTATACATTCAGTGCTATAATTTTCCTCTTAGCACTACTTCAGCTGTGTTCCACAAACCTTGATTTGTTGTATTTTGTTTTCATTCAGTTCAATGTTTTTTTTACATTTTTCTTGAGATTTTTTTCTTTAATCCATGATTATTTAGAATTGTGTTTAGTTTCCAAATGTTTAGAGACTTTTTCTGCTATCTTTGTGTTGTTTTTTGTTTAATCCCATTGTGTCAGAGATTGCACTCTGTATGATTTCAATTCCTTTAAACTTTTGAAGTTTGTTTTATTGCCCAAGGTAGGCCTATCTTGGTATACTTTTTGTGAGAACTTGGAAAGAATCTGTGCTCATCTGTTGTTGGACAGAGTGTTATAAATGTAGGTTGTTGAATCCTATTATCTTTGCTAATTTTCTACCAAGTTATTCTATCAATTGTTGAGAAAGATGAGTTTTTCTGTTTGTTATAAGATTTATTTATTTATTTATTTATTTATTTGAGGGAGGGGGAGAGGGGCAGAGGGAGAGGAAGAGAGAAACCCAAGCAGACTCTGTGCTGAGCTCAGAACTCCACGTGGAGCTCGATCTCACGACCCTGAGATCATGACCTGAGCTGAAACCAAAAGTCGGGTGCTTAACCAATTGTGCCACCTAGGAGACACCTATATTTGTCTATTTCCCCTTTCGGTTCTATGGTTTTGCTTCACATATTTTGTCACTGTGTTTTTTAGTGCAAACACATTTATAATCACTATTTATTGTTGATAAATTGACACTTTTATCACTATATAATGTCACTTTCTGTCTCTGATAATTTTCTTTGCTCTGAAGTCTAGCTTATATGATGTGCATATAGCCATTACTGCTTTCCTTTGAGTAATAGTTGCATGATATATCTTTTCCTACCTTTTAACTTTCAACCTTTTACCTTTTAACCTATTGTCTATAATGAGTTTCTTGTAGACAGCATGTAGTTGGGTCATGTATTTAATCCAGTTGCCAATCTTTATATTTTAATTGGTATATTTAGTCCATTTACATCTAATGTAATTATTTATAAGTTAGGGTTTGAATCTGTCATTTTATTTTATTTGTTTGTTTTACTATTTATTATGCTTTTGTTCTCTGAGTTTTTTGATCTGTGGCTTGCTGTCCATCATTAATTTTGAAAAATACTCAGCTATCATTACTTCAAACATTTCCTCCTTCTTTCCTTTCTTCCTTCCTTCCTCTCTTTCTTTCTTCTTCTGGTATTCCTATAAAATGTATGTTACATCTTCTCTAATTGCAGTACAGTTTTTGGATAGTCTGTTTTGTTTTTCTTTTTTCTTTTTAGTTTATTTTTAGAAATTTCTATTGACATTTCTTCAGACTCACTGATTCTTACCTTGCTCGTGTCCAATCATTGATGAGCCCATCAAAAGGATTCTTCATTTCTCTTATAGTGTTTTTGAATTTAGGCAGTTCCTGATTATTCTTTCTTATAGATTCCTCTCTGTTTACATTTTCCATCTGTTCTTGCATATAATGGGTCATTGCTCATAATTGGCTATTATGCAGAATAGTTGATATCTTTCTTTTCCACTAGAGCCCTCAGCACATTAACCATAGTTGTTTTAAATTCCCAGACTGATAATTCCAGCATCTCTTTCATATCTGAGTCTAGTTCTTATGCTTTTTCTGTCTCTTCAAACTGTGATTGTTCTTTTAGAGACTGCATTGTCATTTTTTGTTGAAAGCTACAACTGATGTGCTAGATAAAAGGAACTGTATTAAATAGGTCGTTAGTATGAAGTTTCATGTCTATTTGGATAGAAATTAGGCTGTGTTTAGGGTTTGCTATTTGCTATAGCCATAGGTGTTAGAGGCAAAAATTCCACTGGTTGTATTGTTTTTGTCTCCTGTTATCTTTGGTTTTCCTAGACATGTTTCTAAATGTTGTTTCAAATGACTTACACTACCTTGTGGCTAGCCATTTCACTCCCTTAGGGTTATGTGATCAATAGGAGTTGTGGTTTTTTTCCTCAAATGTAGTTCACTTACCAATGTTTTTCCTTATTGTTAATGCTTTTTGTGTCCTGTTTAAATATACCTACTCTCAGTTCATGATGGGATACTACTATATTCTCTTTTGGGTGCTTTGCTATTTTTTCCACTTATATTTAGCTCTATGATCTGCCCAGAATTACTTTCTATGTATGGTGTGAAATAGTAATCAAATTTTATATTAATTTTATGTGTATAAACAATCTCTATAATTTATTTTCCAAAACAAGACACTCTGAGAGTGAAAAGGGACACAATAAATAATTACATCAGGCCCAAATCATACCCATACCAATATTGAAAAGAATCTTCTTTCCTATTGCTTGGCAGCACCACATTTGTCATAAATCAAGGGTTCATGTATGTGTGATTCTGGATTATATCTATTTGTCTATCCTTATATTAATACAATCCTGTATAATATATTACACTTTTATAATAAGACTTGATATACTGTAAAGCAAGCTCTTTTCAAGGGTGTCTTGGCTATTCTTTTTGGCTATTCTTGATTCTGCAAATTTTACAGTTTGTTAACTTCCACAAAAAAAATCCTTTTATAACATTGTGTAATGCATTGATTTTATATGTACATTTACAAAAAATTGATACCTGTACAATGTTGAGCCTTCTGATCCATGAGTGTGGTGTATCTCTTCATTTGTTTAGATTTTCTTTAATTTTACTTAATAATGTTTCATAATGCTCTGCAATTTTTTCATCTCTGTTAAATTTATTTTTAAGCATTTGATATCACTGAAAATCTTTTTAAAACTGTTTTCTATTTGTTTCTATTATATGGAAACTGATTTGTATTTATTGATTTGTTTCTAGTAATATTGCTAAGTCTCTTATTAATTTAAATTAGTTATGTGAAAATTATTTTGGATTTTTAAAATGCAAGCGATTATTTCATCTGAAAATTATTTTTAGTCCTTTAATTTTTTTCTTCTTGATATTCTACCGTAGATAGGTATTCTGTAATTTGTAAGCAAAGGTAGTATTTCCACTGTCATACAGATTAATAAATAAAATTTGAGAGTTTTTGTCCAAGATTATTGAAGTTATGAATGTATTTTTCCAGTGTTTTTCACTATGCTACATTAGTCCCATCAACCATGATTGCATTATCACAAAATTAGAAAGACATGAAAATTAGCATATAACATACTAAATTGTAACACCCTGCTACTTTCACCACCATAACTACCACCATCCTTATAGGAGAAATTGTGGATAAATTAATGTCATTTTCAGTAACTCTATGTTTTGCTTTATTTTTCCCATCCTGTATTTTCTGAACATAACTAGATTCAGCAAAATTGGAAGCTCAAAAAAACCAACACTATGAGAGTAATTAGAAATCATGCAGTTCACAGTAAGGTTCACTGTTGGTTTGCCTGTTACTGGGGGCTCAGGCATATGTGAATCTTGTCTGGTCCTTGGGTGTTTGGAACTTTGTTCAGAAGTGCTGGTTTAGGGACAAGAGTATGTTTTAAGGTCTGCAGTTGGGTCTACAGACAGTGGGCTTGTTACTAGATGTGTGAATGGTATGGCTCTGTAGGAGGACTCCCTGCTGGGTCACTGAGCAGGTCCCTGGTTAGGCAGAACTGGCCTTGAAGTAAGAGGGGCTGGAATTGAGTCCCAGGGCCACTTCAGGAATAACAGCCAAGATCAAAGTCTACAGACCTGGCTTTAGAGGCACAAAGGGGCATGTCTCTTCCCAGGTTCCTAGCTAAGCAAGACTGCCCCTGACCACAGCAGAGAGATCCTGACTTAAGTTATAAGAATGTTTCAGGATCTGCAGTCAGACCAAGGTTTGTGAGCTTAACTCCGAGGACACAGCTGGGGTTTTTTTCCTGGTGTGTCTCTTGGGGAGCCAAACTGCTCATGGACCACAGCTGAGAGGGGCTGGAGCTGAGTCACTGGCCATTTCAAGATCTGCTGTCAGATGGAGGTTGGTTGGCTATTCTACAGGGGCACCGTCATGAATCCCCAGGCTGGCAGGACTGCATATTGACTATGGCTGGGAGGACTGGAGTCCAGTTACAAGGGCCATTTCGGAACCGAAAGTCAGACTGAGTTTGGTGGGCTGGCTGAGTGGAGCCAGACCCAGGTAACAGAGTCACTTCATGATCCATACCACAGGCCAAAAGCTGCGGGTCCACTGCCTAAGGCATGAACATGCTTGACTCCTCCTGGGTCCCTCCAGCATATGGCAGGATCAAGCCCAAATCGAGTTGTAGCCAGTCCACAGAGGGATGGAACAGTTTTCCGGTTCGTAACTGGGACCACAGTCATCAAGTCAGCCACTTGGGCACAGGCCTGCCTTCTCAAAGGAGCCCTCCTTGGTCTTGGACTCCACTAGGTTTCACAAACTCCTACCCAGATCCCAAAGCTCCCACAAAGGCTTTTTAAAGGCTTTTTTTTTTCTTGTGGATGGCTAAAAAATGATCATTGTGCAGGGGGGATATGAGTGAGGGACATCCTATTCCATTATCTTGCTGACATCACTCCCTCTGGAGAAATTTAACTGCATTTTAGTAAATGAAAGAGGCCAATCTGAAAAGCTACATACTACATGATTCCAACTATATGACATTCTGGAAATGGAAAAACTATGGAGAGAGTAAAAAATATAAAAGGTTAAAAATTGCTAGGGGTTAGGGGAGAGGGAGGGATGAATAGGAGAAACTACCCTGTATGATACCATAATGGTGGATACATGTCATTATACATTTCTCCAAACCTATAGAATATATGACATAAGGAGTTAACCTTGATGCAAACTACGGACTCTCGATGATAATGATGTGTCAATGTGGGTTCATCAGTTGTAATCAATGCAGGCTCATCATCTGCTGGGGGATTACAGTTGGAAAAGCTATGCATTTGTGCAAGCAGGGGGTATATGGGAAACTCTGTACCTTCATTTTTGCTGTAAACCTAAAACTTCCTTAAAAAATAAAGTCTATTAAAAATAATCTAGTCTAGGGGCGCCTGGGTGGCTCAGTCATTAAGCGTCTGCCTTCAGCTCAGGTCATGATCCCAGGGTCCTGGGATCGAGCCCCGCATCGGGCTCCCTGCTCAATGGGAAGCCTGCTTCTCCCTCTCCCACTCCCCCTGCTTGTGTTCCCTCTCTCGCTGTGTCTGTCAAATAAATAAAATCTTAAAAAAAAAAAAAAATAATAATAATCTAGTCTAAAAGTTTATATAAAATGTTTCTTGTACATTTGTCAAGATGCTAATATATTGAAAAAAACATGAAAATATAGATTTCCTAATATTGAATCATCCTTACATTTCTTTTTTAGAAAGCCCAACTAGATGATGTGAAATAATGATATTGTAATACATTCATTAATGAATTCAAATTATTTCTATAGCTCTTGGACATTTTACTGAACAAAGATTAACTTTGTTTTCCTGGGCAGAGAATCAAGTTATTGATTAATAAAATGTTTTAATTTTTTTGTTTATTTATATGTAAATCGTGCACCATAGTGTTTTTGAACTATCCTCTTTATCATTTATTACTTGGCTTTGAAAACAAATGATGAGGTTTTAATTTATAAAAGAACCTCTCAAAGTGTTTAAATAGATAAAAACTTGTGGTCCTTGAAGGTTTGAAAAAACTTAGCAGTGAAACTTTGTGTCCGGTGCCTTATGGAAGGTTTTTTTTAATTTGTTTTTTGGGGTTTTTTGTTTGTTTGTTTGTTTGGTTTTTTTTGGTCAATTCCATCTATTAAGGTTTTTAAAAAGTCTCTTATTAAAGATTTAGGGTATCTATATTTTGCTACAAATATGGTCCATCTGCTTAACCACAGTGCTCACATTTACTTAAGATGTACGTGGTATTTCACCAGAGGGATGCTGACTACTGGAATGAATAGGCGCCTCTTCCCTGGATCACAGGGAGGAAGTCCAGTCCCATATGCTCCTCTTCCTGGAGGTGGGGGGGGGGGGAGTGGGCGGGAGTGGGGAGGTGGTCTCAATACTGTGTCAAAAGTTGGAATCAACAAAAAATAAAGACAGTATCATGGCACCAAATACAAAGGTTTGGTAGGACACCAACCTGAGGGCCCTATAACCAAAATGAGGAATAGTGATAAAAGGCAGCATTGCCAGCCTTTTTAGAATTTTTTTAGAAATTGATTGATTGCAAGAGAACACTCGCATCGTAACTGCCATATTTCTTATTTTGAGCTATGTTCGCCTTTCATTTACTCTCACACTCCATAATCCTAGTTTGGGGGCTGAATAAGCGTTTGTCTTTACTGGCTTTGCTGCATGCAGTCATATTTCAGAAGCTATAATTTGACAAGCAGTACTTCTGAGTAAGCTTCATTATGACTCCTATTTTATTGTGTAATAAAGCAGTGACTTAATTGTGTTGGCAATTCTTGTAAGGCCAGTATTTACAAAAAAAGTACCTTTTGTTTCTATTTCTCTCTTCTCTCTGTTGAAGCATATTTTTGATTACGGATAAGGGAAACTTAAAAACTCGGGGCAGAAGGCTCTTCAAACCCGCCACGTGGAAGTATTGAGTCCTTGAGTGTTCATCAGGCAGATCCTATAACAGGGTCTTCCCCAGCTGTGGAAAATTTGAACGTGCCTGGGTGTTGAATGGAAAGAAACTCTGTGAATCCAGTCGGAGGGCTAAGGTCATTGCGGATGAGGATCCCTTCCATCGTGAGGGAATCACCTCGGCTTCCGTGACTGCTGTGGATTACCTCAACTCCCAAAGCTCATCTTCAACAACTGAATGCAGCTGGTGAACCAGAGGAGCCGATGTCCCATATCTGGGTGCCACACATACACAGCTGCGTTCGCTGTTGCACATTGTTTTAAGGCCAGTAAGGACGCTTATCATCTCAAGTTAGTTGACATTGCCTGAATACACACCAGAGTTTATTAACTCCTATACTACTCTATTTACTTTCTCCAACTTTAACCCATTCTGTAATAAAATGAACTGCCAATGTGGCTTCTGATGGATGGCAAACATGGCCTAGGAAGTAGAAGGCCAAAATGCAATTTTGAATAATGGAAACTTAACCTGTGGCCAAAAGTTCCAGGAATTAACATGGACAAGTGAGGGTTTTTATTTTCCTAACTAGGAAATGACTAATTATAAGGATAAACATGTCAATAGATTCTTACCAAACTAATAAATCAGGTTACTAAAAGTACATCCTTCTCTTCATGCCATTAAGACATACTTGTTTTATTTTAACATGTTGATATGATAATTGTAGCTAGATGATATATAACAGACCAGGCAGCAAAATCATTTTTGGGAAATGGTTATTTTCTTAAGTAGAAAAATATTTCTGGAATCTTTGCTGGCTATATCTAGAGCAAATTTAACAAAGATCATGTTTATTAAAAGTCCCTTTGGTTTATCCCAGATTACTTTTCAAGATCTAGTACTTTCCTCCCCTTATTATTTCCTCTTCACCATGTTTTCCCTCATTTTAAATTCTCCATTGAGACTGCTTACCAAGTCGATTATCCCCAAACTCTCACTTTATAAGTTAAAAAAAAATAGTATATTCAATAACCCTAGAACAAATATAATTTATAAAAATAATAATTTGCGGTGCCAGCGCTTTGGAAGGATTTTTTTCCCTCCTCTGTGAATGTGTCTAATGAGAGAATGTGTATCAGGAGGGGAATATACCATTTGGGTTCCCAGATTGCTTGCCCTATTTAGCATTATTTTTTTTAAGTTGCAATTAGTATTAGCCTTAAGAAATGAATGAAAATTGGTGATGAATGAAAAAGTTAATAGATGTTGGTATTGTAATTAGCAAGGGTTTGATCTTGCAAGAGCTGTTTTACAACTGCAGTCTTTGGAGGACATGCAAGTCTCCAGCCTGTCTGCCTGGAGCTTTGCACCACATGTGAGGGAAGGGTTTCAGTGGAGAGAGAATGAATTGCCCTCCTCTGCCACCCATGATGATGAGGATGTAAGGAAATGATATGGAGTCTGAGCCTCACTCAGCCTCTTAGACATAGTCCATCTTTTCCCCAGACAAGTGAGAACAAAATACAATAGAAGCTTAAATGGGCTGTATAGACATAATGCAATTGAGAAGATGTTTTTATTTCAATACAAAACATGGGGTGGTTAAACTGAAGAAAAGAAGCATCTAAATATGTTCTAGAAAAGAATGATCCTCTTACTTGGAAAAGTAGCAACCTGAATTTTTCTTTGTGCAATTTCTCTCCCATTTGCCCGGGGGGCATCTTTATCCTTGGAGTCAGTCTTTTGTCTGAGTGGCACAGAAAACAAACTAAGTTTAGAGTAAAAAGTACTGGAAAAGAAGTCTAAAGAAAAAGACAAAGGACCGGGGATGAATAATGTAATTATTTGTTCTGAGGTAAGTTTTCCAATTTACAATTGGAAAACATATTTAAAACTAACAATACTTAACCTTGGTAATGGTGTCAAAAAATGACATTTCACATATATTGCTTGTGGGCATATAAATCGTTATAATGTTTATGGAGGGCCATGTGGCAGGCTACAAATGTAAAATATTAAACATAAGAATGCTATTTGACACTGTAATTATAGTGGAAGATAATCAATAATTAGGAAAGTCATGACTATAATAATACATGTAAAACATATGGACATTCTACCCAACACTGCCCAGAATTAAAAAAAAAAAAAAAAAAAAGAACTAAACCAAATAACCAAATAACCAGCTATAAGGGATAGGCTAAAAAAATTATGATGCATCAATACCATGGAACACTATGCAATATTTTTAATAAAGGAGTTTAAATACAGGGGAAATTATGAAAAGTAAAAATAGAATTATAGAGGAAGAAAGCCTTTATAATTAAGTCACAAAGTACTGTTCACTACATTACAATTAAAAAGTTCTGCCTGTAGAAGTGGAAATGAACAGCATCAATAAAGAAATTGCAATCTGGCACAGACTAATTGTAACACACATGATATGCAGAAATATTGATTTATTTAATATGTAAAGAGCTCTTGTGAATCAATATGAAAACAATAATCACCCAATAGTAAAATGAGAAATGTTCATAAACAGTCAATTTTCAGATAAAAAAATGCAAGTTGTCACTAAGGATGCTCAACCTTATGATTTTAAAATTTTAGTTAAACAACAAAGAAGTACCACTGTTTCACTTTTCATATTGGTGGAGATTTTTAAAAAATGGTATGTACAGTGTGGTGAGGGTGAAAGAACATAAATGGCTTCATTCTTTTTTCTGAATATGGAAAATGGTAACAAATTTCAAGATTCATATGATAATAGTTGTAAAAAATTTAAATGTGCCTATATTTTTACCCCACAATTGCATTTCTGGGTATTTATCTTACAGAAATACCAGCACATAGCTTACATTTATATGCAAAATATCCACGGCAACGTTGTTGGAAAAGCTAAAGATCAAAAACAAGCTAACAGTATACTTAACCAAATCATAGTACCTTCTTTTAAAGTGATACCATGTGGCCATCAAAAAGGGTGAAGTAGACTTATATTGCTGATGTTTGACTCTTTGAGAGTCTGTAAATAAATGCATTATTAATGGGAAAAATGTCCAAACTTTGTTTATAGCATGTTTCCGTTTATGTAAAGACCTGGAAAGATACGAGAGGAAAAAAGCCTGAGATGGGAAAATGATTAACTTTTCATTCTATGCAATTTTGTCCTGTGTAATTTTTTTTTACCATAAGCATGAAAGTGTTTTTCAACATAAATTTTTAGATTAGAATTAAAAATGGGTTTAAATATACCTAACATGTTTATTTAATGTAAAAAATATGTCTAAGTATAATTTTATATACTATATTACATATTTTATTGTATAATATATTTTGTCATATATAATATTAAATTATATGTTATTATACATTATATTGTATGCATAGTTAAGTGCAGGAAAATTGAAACAGATATAACAAATGTTAATAATTAGCATCTCTGTTCAGAGATGCTAATTTATGAGTAAATCATTTTTTGTGGGCTTTTCTTTATAGTCTTTAATTATTTTTATAATCAAACACTTATTTATAGAAAGATTATTGGTAGATGTTCACATGACTAGTTTTGACATTTTCAATATGCTAATTCAAATCTTTATTTCACAAAAGTTTTCTTGAATTATATATCTAAGTATTTCTTCTATTCCACTGTTTTGAATTATTTTCAATATTTATTTATGTATATGTTAATCCCTTCAGCTTCTCTTCTATAACAATCTCTTTTTCTAAGGCTTTTTAGCTCCTTTAAAATATCTATTTAGTTTTGGTTACTTTTTAAAATTTTTCTATGTGCTTTGCTGCATTTCACTTCCCGATTTTCCTTTGTTTTCCTCTATTTTTAAAAAATTTATTTTATATTCTTTTACATCATTTTCCTCTTCATCTTTTGGGACTTCTGGCAGATCATGTTTCATTTTATTTTATTGTCTTTCCATTTCCTCCCTGAATTTTTGCATTTCTACTTTGAGGTCTCCCTTCAAAGAAACAATTGCTTCATTATTTTTTAAAAATGAGCAATTATTGCCTACATTTTTAAATAAGCTGATTAACAACCTTTTTCTGATGAGTAGCTTTCATCTGTTGGAAAGTTATACTGCTTCTTTCTTTTCTTTTATAATGATGGCGATTTTTTTAATCCAAGCTCTGCTAGTGTCTTTTTAAAAGTACATTGTTAAATTAGTTGGGTTTTCCTGGATCAGCTATTTGCAAGAATTTCCTTTGGGAGAGACATATCTTAGTAGTAACCCAGACGGTTGATTTTCATAATGCAAGTCTAAGTTCTTCTCGGTTGCCCCACATTCTGTGTCTCTGAGATATTTCCCGGAACCCCGCTTTCTCTGTTTTTATAAGCCAAACCCAGTCTAGAGCTCAGGAGTTCACCTCTGCTCCTGCTCTTGTTGTTTAAAAAAGAGATATAGATATTTCAACTTAGGTTATGCCCTCGTCTTCAGAAAGTATACATGTGCTACTACTTCTGAAATCTGTAGTGACAGCGATCTCAGAGTCTTGTCTGCCACTTTTTCTCTCCTCTTCCTTCTATGAAGCTCTTTTATCACATTTTCAGACATCTCAAAACTGACTTGAGCTCATGATTCGAATTGGAATAAACTAATAGATTAATGTAATAAGCATTGACTTAAAAATTATTAACTTCAATGCTCACTACTCATCCCTGTATTGCATAGGTTTGTAATTTATCTAAGGCAGTTGGATCACAGTCCAATTAATAATATCTTCAGGAAGAATATACGGATACTTGTTTAGATCCTGCCTACTTAGGAATGTGTATAATGAATGGGTTTTATTTCTCTTCAAAATTTAGAAGGCAATCTTTGTTGACTTCTTGCATTTAAAATGCAAGAGAGAGATGTCATAAAAAAAATGAAAGAGATGCCTTAAACTCAAGTTTTCTTTATTTATAAGTAGCCTAATTTATTCTCTGGTCATAATGTTGTTTTTAAAAGTGGACAGATGAGAGTAATTGCATTTAATATGATTCTATTGCTGCTATATCCACACAACACCAAATTTCTTTCCCAGTCTCTAGGACTTTTGCTGATTTTTACCCTATCTTTAGAGTTTATTGATTATATTTGTGGTGATGTGGTCAGGGATCAGTAAATGCCTATGTACCTGACATCTAGAAATTCATTCAGATGGGGATGCTAAACCTCAAAATATTTATGTAACTTCTATTTTAGG
The DNA here is from genome assembly GCF_004348235.1 of Phoca vitulina. Classification (NCBI taxonomy): domain Eukaryota; kingdom Metazoa; phylum Chordata; class Mammalia; order Carnivora; family Phocidae; genus Phoca; species Phoca vitulina. The sequence continues at coordinate 10,130,020 of NW_022589713.1, read as the reverse complement.
GTAACCTTTTTATGATAAATAGTTGACACCTGTAAATGATTTATTTTTTTTCCAAACCACAGTAAATTTTCCAATTTTATTAGGAAAATAAAAAAGTTAGTGAAGAACCCAGGAAATCATATTTTAGTCCATACAAAGGAATTTATGACAAAAATGTTCAGGGGATTTCATCTTTGACCAATAACCTTACTTTGAAATTCATTCCAAAAGAGGATTCTCAAATTTTCTTAATTGCTGGAATCATTACTGAAGTAAACATACACTATCTCGAGATTAGTCTCTTTACAAATAGCAGTTATGAGGGTTTTTTATGTTCAAATATGCACCTAAAAATCAATCTCCATACTTGACAGTCACATCTCAGGTAAAATTATACAGAAACAAATTATTTAATACTTATTGAATCAGATTCTTCTTCTAGTTCATACACAATTCACTGTTTCAGTGAAATAAATAGACCTCTAGTTGCCCGAGTTATTCAGCTTCCAAAGCGCTTGGCTTCATCCCAGAAAGTAGTTTACACAGTGACACTTTACAAGTGTTAAAGAGATATGAAGAGGTACTTGTACACTCACAAGAGCATACATCTGCTAATAACTGGAATTGCTCTCAGAGCCTGCGGCTCTTTATTGACTGTCTTCAATAGTGCAAATTTTCATCTTTTTAAGGTAGGCCTGCTTTTTGTGTAGTCAATGAAGAATTGTCCGATAGCATTGTATGATTTCCAAAATTCACAGAAAATCTTCTAGTAAACTGAAAATAAATGTGTCTTATACTAAATTGCAACTTTACGACTTCATTGAAAATGCAAATTAAGAAACCATAGACATTTAAGAATATAGAGCAAATAATTCTTTGTGTTTAAATACATTTCTAGAACATGATACAATATTTTAAATTGAAGCCCAGTATATTTACTAGCATCTTATCTAGTAATGAATTTTAATGTCTATGCCCATATAAACTATAATCAGTCATAGTTAATACGTAATTTAATTGAAAACAATTATGAAATATTTAAATTTAACTTTTTACCCTTTTTTGTTTACTAGTAAGTTGTGTCTTTTCTCTTTTACGTGGGTAAGCTATCCCTATTTACTCCTACTACTAAGATCTTGATTCTTTTATTACTTCTTTTCTTTTTTAGATACCTTTAATCCATTCTTCTCTACTGGGTCTTGTCTTCCCATGTTCAAGAACGTAGACTTATCCTTTATCCTGAAATACCTTTCACTTGACTCAACTTTGAACAGTTATTGCTTTTATCTCTTTTGGGTTTATAGACAGGTAGAAAAGAGAAAATCATTCTGAGTCTTGAATGCTCTATTACATATTTCAGTCATTATTCTAAAAATAATTAAATCACTTAAAATAGGGGTGATGAGGTGCTGAAAATGGAAGACATTATCTGATGAGTTTTGAATCTTGAACAAATCATCCTTTCTATGTACAGAGAATGAATTTGGTGGTAGGGAGAATAGATGATTGGAGACACTTAGAAACAATAATAGATGGGACTTAGTGATGGATTGGGGATAGGATGATTCAAGTTTCTGGCTTAGGGAACTGGATAGATGGTGTATCTATTTCTTGCAATTGGGAATTTAAGTTTTTGAAAGTAGGATTCTAGAAAAATGCCATAAGTTAGAAGTATTTTGGAAACATCTAAGAGGAGCTGTTGAGTAGGTAGCTGGGTATAGGCCTGAAGTTCAAAAGTAAAGTCTAGGACAGAGATAAACATTTGGGAATCATTTGGGTATAATTAATCAATTAAACTATAGACAAAAATAAAGTTGCATGGGAGAGATTATAAAGTAATATGAGAATAGGGCCTAAGACCAAAAGAACAATTACAGAGTGAATGGTCAATGTAAGAGGATGTCTGCAACAGAGAGTTACAAGTAGCCGGAGTTAGAACAATAGAAATGTTAGTGTAAATCAAACCAAGGGAAGATGATTTTCTAAGAAAAAAGTTGTCAACAGTACCATATCTGGCTTAGAGTTCAAGAAAAATTGAAAATTTCCATTGAATTTTGGAACATGGATGTCCATGTGGATCTCAGCCACAGCTATTTGGTGGAGTGAACGTCCAATCTTCCTTTAACCCTTGTAGATGGGCTTAGACTACTATGCAAAAATTATATTCATGTTGGTCAACAATGACCTACTGATCAAAATCAATTTCCTATCTTTAGTCTTATTGCTCCTGAACTCTGTTGATGATGCTGATTACCCATTTTCCCTTGGTTATCATTTCTTTTTATGGCCTTATTTCCTACCCTTCCTCTCTTGGTTCTTTTTCTGGGTCCTAGGGTGTGCTCTTCCATTTGGCTGTTCTTCTAGTCTCTTTTCCAGTTTTGCTTTGCATTTGCAAAGTCATATTGAAAACCATACAAATTGCTTAGAACAATACTGTCACTACAGGAGGGACACATACTAGTGGCAGGGCAACCAGTCTGACACTGATAGTGTTCTTCTGAAAGTTTTAATTTTAGCCACAGGAAATATAGTTTTCATTTTATTTCTTATTGGTTAATAATTTGTGGGTAAAACTGTACATTGTTCCAACAAAAATCTTAATAACACAAGAGTCCAACTTTAAGAAGGTCCAAAATATTCTGATCAACCAAGATAATCTATAAATTAGAACCCATGATTTAGGCAAAATATTCCTTCAGATTTGCAATTATGACAACAAAGTTTGAAAATAAATGGAATTTTGTATTTGAAGGGAATGTGAACAGAAAGAGTGATATTGAACTCTTAGTCTATGGCAGACATTGTGCTAGCTTTTCTATGTGTTTTCTCATTTAGTCCTCAAAAACCTCTCTTTTAGGTAAATTTTATTATCCTTTTTTGTTTCAATTCAGGAAATTGAAACTGGTTAATCACTTTTACTCGGGATATAAAGCTAATAGATGATAGAAAGAGGGTTCAAATTTAGATCACTAAAACTTCTAATTACATGCTTTTCTCCCCCAAAATACCCAATAGTGTCTTTTGAAGTTGTGCAATATCCCCAAAGACAAGAAAGTATAGATGGTCACATTTAGATCCTAATACTTTATTCAAGAATTTAATTATAAAATAATTGCCATGGATCATAATTTTAAATAATTTAATTTTGTTATATTTGGTAACCTTCTGGCATCTGTGTATACTTAGAAATGGAAATGCATGGTTTCCTTTTGAGGACACAGCTAACCATGGTGTTCGCTGAGTTTCAAATACAATGAAATCATGCATCAAACTTTGGCTCAGAAACCACAATGCAAATTATTTGATAAATAATCTTCTCCAGCTATCAGATTCTAAACATCAGTTTTAAACCTTTCAGTTTCATTAATGATAGACTCTCGAAAGACCAACCCTCCATTTGCCCGATTATAGTAGCTCGTTCATGTATAGTGACTAACTAATAAAATGGCCCTTTAATACACAGCACATAAAAGAAAGGTTTGTGACGTCAAGCTTCCTTAGTTCAGGATGCTTTTGTTAGATCATGATTCTGTACAAAGTGAAATCATTATTATTATATGAATCACTATTCCTGAAAATCAGGCATTATCAATAACATGACAAATCCTGTTTATCCTTTAGGGGGGCAAAAAAGGGGAAAAAACATATCCTGAACAGGTCTGATTTTTTTTTAATTTACTTAGGTCACAATATTTAGTAGATATTATTTGAATATCTACCCTAAGTTTTAAAATTGTGGTTATAAATGCTAATTTTACTTTAAACATAAAACAAAGACTGGCACAATTGCACTTCTTTAGAAAAAGCCAATAGGTGAAATTTAGGACTTTTTGCTTTTTCTAAGAGTGTTGTTATGGCTTCAAAAGTTTGGTGATTCTTGCACCAATGTATACTTAGATTTTCCATATTTCCCATACTTAATAGAAAATAAGTGTTTCCTAAAGCTTACCAAATACTGAATTTAAAAGTTTATCTATTTGTTTTAAAATTTGAAAGTAGACTAGATAGTGAATTCATAAACGATGCTTCCATGGATGAAATCTATATTACATTCCTGACACTAATGACTTTTTTAAATAGCAATAAGTTGTTTCATTGTGACTGTCTTCAGGATTTTGGAGAATTCATCAGTTTTTGGTCATAGGCATAAGAGGTCACTTAACATATGTAATACATACAGTTTCCTCAGTGACAAAAAATAATTACGTGTTTAAGCAGATTATAAATTAGCGCAAATGTTTAAAATATACTTAGTTTCCATTTTTGCCATTTTAAAGTGAAACTAAATCTTTCAGGTTAAGAATGATTTTACATTTAGGGTCAATTACAATTTATGACTTCATTCCACTTCTTTGTTTTGCTTTTCTGTTCCCCAGTTACTTAAGGAATGTGAATCTCAGTAAGTTACATTTATTTTGAAATAAAAATATAATTCAAAACAAGTTTCACTGCCAGTGGAAATTTTCTAAAGATGTCTGTATTTTTTTAGGAAGCTGTGATTTATTTACACATTCCCTCTCTGTAAGCCACTCTGTTCTATCATAATAAAACCTACAAATAAAGGATCAGCTCTATGGAACAATGTTGATATAATACTAAGAGTATAAACACAGTACTTGTTTGTCAAGAGAGTGTCCAAAGATTATTTCATCAAAGTGAAAATATAACACTTAAAAGCAATTTCCATTATACACTTGAACCTTTGAAAATATTCATGGAAGATTAAAATAATATACATTTTCTGGTATATCTAGTTAAACATCGCTATAGATAAGGAAAACTAATTTATTGTAAGTGATAATGACTTTGAAAAATAACTTAGCTTTTTACTAATATTATTATTTTCTTATTGAATTCACTTCTTAAACCATTTAGATTACTTTTGCCATTTATCTAGATATTTAAATTTTATTTTCCGAATTTGGAGAGAAAAATCACAGACTCAACTTCATTCTCTAATTTAAATCAGATACACATAATAATGTGTGTGTGTGTATGTACTTAAAACATCAGTAATATAATAAGCTAATTGCTTTTATTCTGAATGAGGAAATTAGCTAACTCCTATTCTTTTTAATCTGAGGGATATCAAAAGTATTTTTTATAGAGTTGCTAGTTTGTAATTAAAATTTTCAGCTCAACTAACAAATATTCTCCTTTTTATGTTTCATAAAACAACTAAACATGACTCTTGCTGATTAAATTTATATCATTTTTAACGTGGTATTTGCCCAAAATCTTTAGAAAATCAAAGACTAAGTGATGAGTAAAGAAGGCAGAGAAAAATATAAAATCTTCTTTACAAATATAAATCATAGCAGAATGTGAAAATGTAAGTGAGAGCTCTTTTATAAGGCTTTTTTGAGATGTGCAAAGTTTTAAATAGTCTGGGTAAAATATTAACAAAGAGAAGTTGAGAATCAAAGTAACATGGAAAATCACAAGGATCAAGAATATGGTAGCTCCTCAGTAAGTATTTGTTGAATCATTTGGAAAAAAATCACATTAGTAATGGAGAAATATCTGTATGTATTTTGAATATAGAATAACTCGGTATAGTTTTAATATGTTTGTATTTTGAGAGTTTCCATGAAGGAGCTTCCCTTCATTTAATTTACTTAACTTTGCTTTAATTGATTTTTCAGAGAATTCCTTATGGTGGCAATGATTCCCCAGGGTGCCAATTTTGAATCATGCTATGCTTAATTTTTAAAAAAATCAACTGGTTCAGGCAAATGAATTTATCTACAAAGAAAAATATTGAACTATTTCCTTTAGTCTAATCTAAATGCTGGAAGGTTTGCTATTGCTGATTTAATATTATTAATTATATAAGACATATTATATAATCATATATTTTATAAATTAACATTGCTCATTAAATGCTAAAATTTACACTTTAAAAAAGCTTTAGTGTAATGTTTATAGCATTTATGTCTCATATAGTCATCAAAGGTGGAGTTAAAATTATTAATGAAGGCAATATTGAGTCAACTGATACTGAAATATGTTCTGAGTTTGCACTGTTGGAGACTCAAATCTTTTCCACACTGAGTTGTGTCTAATAGTAGGCTTTGTTTGTTTGTTTTTGTTTATTTATCTTGGTATTCTCATCTACTTTCCCTACATGACTTAGACAAAAGCAATAACTCATTGTATTGAGGGAAAGAAATGTGCGTAAATAAGTCCTAACAAATAAATATAAAATACTTTCTATCTATATAAACATATAGATATGGATCTATGTAGCTTGGAAAGTGCTTTGTTAAAAAAGAAAGCTGTGTAGGTGTTTTTTCCAGTATTACCTAATTTAATCTTCATGCACTGTTGTACTCCTGGAGCCAGCTCTTCTTGGCTCAGAAGAGATGATGGTACAATTTTCAAAACTATTGAGAGGTGAGCTGCTGAACATAGCTCTTACTATAAAAAAATAAATTATAAAACTTACCATAAAATAAATTATACTAAAAAAGATAATATTCCAGATTCATTAATTCCTAATTATTATACAATCTTTCACTAATATCTCTGTTTTTGATGTTGTTTATAATTATTGAATCCACATGGGGGAAATAATACCATATGAGATAAAATAATATAATGAGAAATACTATATTATACATATAATGATGTGCAACCATACATCTCTTCCCAGCTCTGTGTTGGAAGCTTGAAATTGGCTGTGGTGGAAGGATTTCCACCATAAGAAATCAGCAAATGCACATTAGACATTTGTAAGAATTTACTGGTATAGCACAGATTTTGTGCCTCTATCAAATATATAGACTTCCGTAGAAGTGGAAATTTAAACTCAGAGAATTAGTTGAATTAGAATTTGAACTCAGAGAATTAGAATGAGTTGTTCTAAACTCATTAGAATTAGTTGATCAAATGCCACTCCTCTTACAAGTGTCAGAATCAACATATTCTACCTAACCCTAAACCTGTGTGTGTGTGTGTGTGTGTGTGTGTGTGTGTGTGTGTGTGTATACATATATTTTGGTGATGCTTTGTTGTCTGGCAAATACTAATAACATTATAAAGGCCAACTTTATTGAACTCTTCCTGGGTACCAGTTTCTCTAGTAAGTATTTGATATGCCTTACCTTAATTGTTACAGAATAGTTATGACTTTCATCCTTATTTGATAGATGACTGAAGGGTGGCTTTGGGAATTTATTTGCCTTTTCTAGAGTCAAGATTTGAACTCCAACCTTTCTAACTCTGAAGCTAGGTCCCTACTCATACTGGTTACCCAAAAAACCTTCAAAGGTTGATTTAAAACAAAACAAAATGGGTGGAGAAAGAGTATACACATGAACTTTTCTAATATTATTGACACCAGACTTGAGTCTACTTTTATTTTTACTTTACTTCTTACTTATTTTTAAATATTTTAAAGTTGCTGTAAAACTCATCTACTAACCTCGTTTCTTTTTGATGTTGATTAAACAAAAAGAAAAAAAGTGCTTCCCCTCACCTTACATTCTTTAAGGGCAAAGACTTCTCTTTAAGATTTTTCAACTTAAATATGCCTGATGAAGAGGAAGCCAATTTATAATATAAATTCAGGCATTAAAGAGAGACTTGAGTATGATTTCAGGAAGCATTTTCAAGGGGCACAATATTATTTAAATATAAAATATTAGTGTTTTTTACTCACTTTTCTAAGCCATTTAAAGTGGTTTCATTAAATATTGAGCTTAAATAATAAAGACTAAGATGTGAAATGATCGATAATGTTATTAAAGTTTATTTTTAAGGAAACAGGCCATAAGAAGATACCAAGGTTTAGGTACAAGAGAGACACAGAGAAATAAGAGTGATAAAATGCAATGATGAAAGGAGAACAAAGTAACTTCAAGTAAATTATTCTTTGCAGGAGAGAAAAAATGAGAGAGCATTAAAAGAAATGAAAGTTCAGTCTGATAATAGCAAAGAAGTGAAGTTCGTGTCTTTATGGTTTCCAAAAAGGCTATACCACCCAATGAAGGCGTTGCTATTTTAGATTGACATATTCTTTTTAAATTACATATGCATTCATTTACAAATGAGTCCTATTCAAATATTTTCTGAAAATACATATTTACTCTTTTGTTGTGATCACATTCCTCAGCTACTTTATTCTGTTCTTCTATGGAGTTATGTCAGTAAAAAAATTTTCCTTTAAAGGTAGCTTAAATAATACCTGAATTAGCAATTTTTAACCTAGAGGTAGCCAGCATTTAAAAGCAACAGGATTATTATCTGATGGGAGATCTATTTTGCTTATTAAATATCACTCTATATCACTAACTCCATATAATTTTTAGAGTTGAAATTCAAATAATGGAATTTTGATTTTTCCACCCTTCAAGGCATTATTTTGTTAACGTGTCGGGAAATTTAAAAAAAAAATCTACGTTGTGTTTTTTCCCCTCAGATCTGATAGGAAAAATCTTTACAAATGAACTGTGAAATCTCTATGAATATTTCACTTTAACCAACGCTTTACTAAAAAGTGATATATGGAATAATATAAAAAGCCCCCAAACATTCAGAAACTTAGGTAGTGATACTAAAAGAGAAACAAACCATTCTTTTAAAGCATGTATAACATTTTGCAACAAAATGAATGATACTTGAAGTTCAAGAAAAGTTACATAAAATCCATTTTTGTTTTTTTACAGATTGAAAAATCTGTTATTCAGATGCTACAATGAGAATGGAAAACTCATCCAAGTTTTATATACTAAGCTCTTTATTTGTTTGCTTGAGTTTTAGATAGTACAAATGTAAGCACAGTGATAAAGGGACTCCATCATTTCAACTTTAAGTATGTTAAAAGAATGACTTTCATATAGAACTGAAATTCTGATTTTTTTAACCATTCAATTTTTTTGGTTTATATCATGTACATCTCAGTTTAGAATATCCTTAAGTTTAAAAATACTACAAATAATACATTCATAAGTAGGAATATGTCTTTGATTGGAAAGTTGATTTTAGTAACATTTCAAAGTTATAGTTTTATTTTTAAAATTTTCCCATAAAAATATTTTAAAATTGTCTCCATTATGATTAAATCACAATTAAGGTATATCATCTTCTCAATAGATTTATTATTTATCTTTTAATATACAAGTCCAAAATTTTTTTTGTAGAATTAAAAGACCTAAGCACTATTGAAAGTAATAAGATGTGATGCAGATTCAAAGAACGTTTTATTTGAATTTTATAATTACGCTATTATTTTTCTTACTTTGTTGCTTTAAAATATTTGATGGCAGTAAGTTATTAGTATGATTTAAAATATGAAAAAGAAAATATTTTAATTTCAAAAATTAGAAGATGATCTAATCAGGAGTTTTGATTACTTTATAACATACTACCCGATCTTTAATGTACTAACAAATACTACCAATAACTATATGAAAATATGGCAAGAGTCATCTTTCTAAAACACACATTATTAGACCAATTCTCCTTATACTTTCTTAAACATTACAGAATTTTTTTCCCATATGGTGTAGTTATTACTATTAATGAAAAATGAATTATTCCTAACTTTTAAAAATGATTGTACCGGGGTATGTATTTCAATTTTACTTAGTAGCTGAATGAAATAGAACCTGAAAAAATACTGTATACTTTTATATTCAAAAGTTGGAATGAAAACATGTTGAAACCCTCGTCAGTAGAGGAAATGAGAAGAGACTGAGAGAATTGTATGTAATTGCATCAATCCATTATCTTTGTTAAGCTGTTTCTGTACATAGAGTGCTTTATTTGGCTGAAAATATTCCTGAGAAGATAATGCTAGACTTACTTATTCATATTATTTACAGATCTACTTGAAGAAGACCACAAATGATAAAGAAATAGTAGATTCTGTAAGGTGGAAAGGAATTTTACAATGCAGAAATTACCTACCAGAGTCACCTACTTTATGATAAATTTAGATATTGTATGATTGCTCTAAACAAGAATAAAAGGCTTGATTTGAGAATTTGGATGCAGGATGGGAGAGCAGAGGGGAAGGAAAATTCTCAACTGTCATTTGGTTCAAGTGACAACATATCAAGTAAGTGTATTATTCAAAAAAGATACTGTCTTTTTCTTATGGACTGTTCCTTAATGGATTTCCATTTGTTGTTTAACTATTTCCTGAATGCAAAGGAGTAGTTAAAAATCCAGGATGATACAAAGCCTTGATGAATTAACTTAGTCCCAATCTGATGAACTCTTTTGCTACTCATTTGTCAAAAGTGAAAAGATTATAGTACTTAGACAATACAACTGCCTGCATTCTTAATTTGGCACAGTAAATCTGAAACAAAACTGCGTATTTTATTGAATATTAATCACACTGAAAATCTTGTCAATCTGTTATTTTTTTCTTAATAAAAATAGTTGCTTTCAAAGTATTAGACATTTTTAAAAATTGAAAACCTTATATGAAGAGGCTTTTAGGACTGGAAGAGCCCTCAGAGGTTACCTAAATCTATCCCCATATTTTCCTGGATAGGGAATCGAGGCCATACAAATCTATCTAAATCGCATAGCTACTTAAAGGCATTTAGAGGATTTTCATCCCAGGAAATTTAGAAGGAAAAAATGATACTGTGTAGCACCCATTTCCTTTTACTTGTCTCATTAGAATTACTCTGAATCTGTAAAGCTACAAAACATCTAGGGTGACAGAGATGTCCTTCTGAGGACAAAGTAGTAAAGCTCAATGCATGCAACTGTGCGTGCGTGCGTGCGTGGGTGTGTGTTTATCCTCGTGAATTACTGGACTTCTCCAATCTATTTTCTCAGTCCCCTTGTTTATAGCTTCAAGTATAAGTGACAAACATTCCTTTTTGTTGGCCTATTTTGAAGCTCAACATACTTTTTGTTAGGGATTTGTTTTTGATTCTTTCAGATAACTCTTTATCTGAGATAATATAAGAAATAAGAGGTTAAAAAATAGAAAGAAGACATACATCCAGCACGTTCTACAACAGAGCACCAGAACTATACTTCAGCTGTTGCAAAGATTGTGTCTGGAGAAACAGAAAATTATCTCAGAACAACGTGGTAAAACTTCATTGTATATTGTGATTCCCCTGTTGTTAACCATCGCTGATGCCAACACATGTTCTTCATAAGTAGAGAAACACACATTGAACTCAAAATGCCCCGAGAGTATTGTCCTTCATAACACCCTGGTGTCTCGTGTGTAGCTGAATGAATAACAAATGACCGAGCTATTAAGATTCTAAACAAAAGTCATCTAGGCCCATAATATTGATGTAACAGCATCTCAGCACTGTATTTGCTTTCATTAGTTTGTCTAGAATAAATCTTTCTACCTTAAAAAAAAAAAAATCACACTGAGCTTGGTGGTAATTTGCTCCAGGAATTTTTAAAAAACGGAATCCTGCTGTAGCTCTTTTTAGTAGTTGCACGTGTTTAATATTACAGGCATATCTACAAATGTGTGATTGTGCAGCTTCCAGGATTTTTTTTTTTTTAACAAGGTCTAATTCTCGATGTCACCCTTCATAAGTTTATCTTCTTCACCATACACTGCCAAATATACAACAACAATGGAATCTGTCCAATAGTTGCAGTATATGGCATTTATGGATCTACACCTCTTTTCAGCATGATTAAAATCAGATTTTCAAATTGATTTGAGAGAGCATGAATTAAGGAAACTCAAAGCTTGCCATATATATATATATATATATATGTATGTGTGTGTGTGTGTGTATGTATATATATATGTGTGTGTGTGTGTGTGCATATATATATATATACCCCCTTCCTCCACAGAACCAAGAGGGAGTTTATCATTGTCCCATTGTCCTTTCAAATGTGAGCTCCAGTCGAAGTGTGGGACTTGTGCATACATGCATGTCATATGTGGGGTTGTGCTCACAGGGATATTAGAAAATGGGTCGTGGTACTCTGCTTTCATTCATATTTCATAAATATCCAAACTGTCAAGACCCAACAAATCGCAAATAAGGAACCTCCCATTGTCCAACATTTATAACGGCTCTGCTAAGTTTTAACATAGTGGCCCTCTCTACCGTGCATATTTCCTATAAAATAGTATTTGAGATGAATTAACGTGACCAGACTCTGAAAGCCCCCAGATAGCTGCACCAATTTCCAGAGTGCAGGCAGATGTGTTGTGAGCACCCCATTATGTGCACGTAATTTTATATACTTCCCCATCACCTTTTATACTGAAAGAAGCATCCTATTTTTAAAATTACTTAATTATTACTTAGGTTTCATGTTCACTTTTCAAAATCTTTCTATAAAGGGGAAATATTTTTTCCCTCAAATTAACACAGATATAAAATAGAAAGACTAAGGCGCATAAAGGCCACGGACGCATTTTGCGGGGGATAGGTTCTGGTTGAATGAGATCTGGGATGTGTGCCAAATTAATAGAAAAAAAATCCTGTTGTTCCTCTCCAATAGCCACAATGTTCATTATTAAGAAAAGCATATGAACCACAGGATTTGATTTTAATAACACCAATGTCTTCATTAATCTGTACATTCCATTTAGCCTCATTATTGGGCAAATGCTGAATTAATGCAGAACATATTATTGTTGGACTTCCCTTGCAAAACCTTTCTCCCTTCTTTTATCATTCATTCAAGGACTGTCAGGTGTGTATGCCACGTTTTTAAATATGCCTGTGGCCCTCAACAGCTGTTTTCTTACCTCAGGTCTAAGAGGAGACTTTCTTCTTGGGGTGTCTACAGAGGGGTGTGGGAAATAGAATGCAGATTCTCATTCAAAACCATAATTATTTTTTTTTCTTGTCATTTTAATGCTGTCATGTCAAGAAGGCCTCTGCATCACCTGCAACTGAGATGATGTCTCCTCGATGGTCTCTGGGCCTCCTTCTAAATCAAGAGTGGTGATAGCCAACACCGCTTTGTATCTGCGGAACAAATAGTGGCCTTTGTCCAGCACAAGTCCCTAAACAAACTTAATCTCTCTAACACTGTGACAGATGACATTTAGATGTCCTTGTTACCCTTAAAATGAGTTTTATTGACAATCAGGGAACAAAAAGAAGGCCCAGAGAAAGCCCAATGTTTTATAGGCTTGCTAACAACATCTTAGTGCAGAGGGTGAGGAGAAAGCCTGAAGTTGCCCCCATTTTCCCCTGCTTTGCTATATCACCATGACAACAGATATAGAAATCACTTAGTGACTCCTAGAAAGAAAACACAGTGACACAGTACCCCTTGTATGGCGAATCAAACTAAAGCCTTCATTCAAATAGCTATTCAGCTTGGGCATTCATGTAGAGGATAGGGTGGGTTTTACACAGGTAACTACAAGGGAAAGGCCAGCAGACCCTCCAGCCCCAGCATATGGCAGCGTCTCTGTCTAATTAATGCATCCTCAATAGAATTGATCCATTTTAAATTTGTTTTCTTTTACTTGAAACATCATTAATGTAAAGGGCAACATTAATCAACACCGTGGAACTTAAAAGGGCATTAAAGAGTGATCTTTTTCCCTGTGCAACAAGAATCTTTTCAAGTAGTTGTGTTAACTGCAGCGGATTCGAGGCTCCTTCTGAGTTCTCAATGCGAAGGCAAATCTAGAGAGGCCTCTACTGGCCAGTCTCTCTCAGTGCACTTGTCCGTGTGGCACTGTCTTAGAAAAGCACGGAAGAGAATGACTTCCAGCTTTTACGGGGAAGTTGCACACAAGATGGATCACTGATGAACATACCGTACAAAACATTGAATAATGGCATTCACACTTTTGAAGTTGTCATGTAAAACTGCCTTTTTTCAAGTAATAAAAGGATCACAAAGCTCTGATGAATGAGCTGCTCGGACACTTTGAGGTATTTTAAGATTATTCAGCAAGGATATAACAGGTAATCTCTCTCTCTCTCTCTTTACTTTGTACATCAGACTCTCATGAAAGTGTGAGATTTAAAGCCATTCTAACAGGCAATTCTATTTCTTGACATTGTCTTTGTGGGAGGGGTGGTGGATGGGGCGTATTGCTGACACCCATACTCCTTATATTTCTCTCAGTTAGCAAAAAAACTGAAATAAATCTTTAGATAAAACTAAAGTATCTGAAAATTATTTTTGGCTTAATTGCAAAGCAGAAGTTGTCTGCCAAGATTTCCTACTTATAGTGAAGAAATGTGGGCCAAACATCGTCTCCCCAAGTGAGATTAAACATGAAAATATCACTGCAGCATGTTTTTATCAAATTAAGCCAAGAATAGACTCACTGCTCTTTATAGAGGAAAAAAAAACTTTTGGGGAAAAAAGAGAGAAGATTTAATTTTCCCCCCAGAAGTTTAAAATTATTTAATATCTCCTATGGTAAGGATAAGTATGATCTGCTTCTGCATGGAGAAACTCGGGGTTTTTTTCTCTGTGGAAAAATGACTCCACAAGTGTCATTTAACTTTGAAAGTTTTCAAAAGACAAAACCCTAACTCTTTTCTTGTTTTCCAACATTTATATTTTTATATTCAGTATTATTTGAAATAAGAGCATACCAAGATTCTACTCAAATTGCCTTTGAAAAATCCCACAAGTTATTTTTTGTTGCAGTGTCATCTCTTGAACCTTGGGATTTCTCCCAGCATACTTTTGGTAGGGTTATTTCATATTTCAAATCAGTTCATGTTTATTTGAGATAAAATTTTAGTCAAGCAATTTTTCATAGTATAGTTTGGTTAGCATGTCAGTAAATTACCTTCTGGATTATACAGGTAATGCATGGTCTTCTCTCAAGTAAATTTTGTTATATGTCTTGGGATGGCTACCTTGTAGTCACAATAGTGACACCTTCTGGTAGAAAGAGAACCAAAAATAGTTTTAGTTTTCCTTTTGCTTATTGTTTTAGAGAATGCTACCAGGGACTCTGTTGGTATAAATATGGCTTATTTACAATTATCTTTGCAGGTCTTTTAAACATAGAACAATACATTCCCAAAATCTTATAAGTGAGAGGAAAAGCCCAAAGAGTGAAAAGTAAATATTTAGTTGTGAAACTGAAAAAAGTTACTAGCAGAAGAATGCTGTCTAAGTTACTACTGAATAATATATAGATATATAATTACAATCTTTTGGGTTGTTACGGAACATAGAAAGTGAGAAACCAAAATTTCGCAATTGTCTTTCTGCAAAGTGCCATAGTTCACAGAACTGGAAGATGGATGGTCGAAGTGCTTATCAGAAATATTTAACATTTCTCTAAAGTTTCCTTAAATATTTAGTAAATGTTTTACATTTAAGAGAGAGCAAAATTGATCAATGAACAAAAAGAAGATCAGATCGTATACTTCAGAGCAGCCTAATTGTCAACAGTCTTTGGGGTTTTATGCTAATTTAACAAGAGATGCTCTTCCAGAATATGGATTTATCACAAGTCAGAGGAAAACATTGGAATCATGTTGGAATGTGATCATTTTTTGACTGAGCGAGAAGCACATGGTTTGCAAAATATTGTATACAATAAATACGTACTCTGCATCAGAAAGGATTCGACATTAAAAACAAACTTTGCCAAAACAGATCCATAGCTACCGAGGAGAGATCTTCATTTCTCTGGGAGGCTTCGGTGATGCTCCTCTCTAAATTATATCTGTTCTTAATTTATAATATTATCACACAGCACATCAGAGGATTTTCAGTTCCCCATACAGCACATGAAGACTTTTATAAGAAACTACTTTTGATAATTACCTGAAGACCCATGTAACACCTGTGTAATTTTTTTTTTTTTTTTTGACTGGGTAGCAATTTACTTGTTAAACTGTGAAACTATAGTATCAATAATTCTAGAGTTTTGCAGTCACATGAGATAAAAATGGCAGAATAGAAAGAAATCAATTTCAACCCAGGATTAATTGGAGTGAGCATTTCCATGCAAAATGTGCCTGATATTTCTTTCAGAAAACTTGGGATCTTTATTGATATTTCAGATCACAAGGAAAATATGGCTAGCAGGCCCCCCACCCCAGATATTGTTTTTCCCTGGGGATTGTGGTCAACCATATGGTAAACCAGCAAAACGTTTAATCCATGATACACATTTATGACTACTTTTGTGATATCACTGTGAGGAAACGTGAAAATGTCTCACAAATTATGCGGCAGACAGTTATATTGGTGTCTTTGAAACCATCTTTGGCTCTGCTGTGCGCCTTTGTTTGTACAACTTGAGCACATGCTTCAAAATGTCATCCAGATTACAAGCATGCAGGGAATGAAGTATTACTTCTGTATCAATATCAGAAGCATGCTACTTTATTTCATTAAAGAGTTCATCAGCGGATTGCCCTTGGTAAATTTGCAAAATTCCTTCTTTGTATTTCTTGCCAGACTTATTTTCCGATGAGCTTTGTGATCTGAGAAAAAAAATCTTCGAAAATTATTTATGATGATGGGTATGGGGAAACAAAGGACTTTTTAAATCACCTAAATTACAACATAAAAATCACAAAGCGCAACGTTCATACAAAATAATTTGGCCAACCCCCTGGCAATTAAGTTGGGATACAATGTGCTCGGAGTGAAAGCAAGAACAGAAATGAAAACCAAATACCCACAAAGATTGGAAAAGTTTGGGCTCGGGTTTGGGTTTTCCCGAGTACCTGAAACAGCAATTCCACTGATCATTAGACACAACTATAAAGAAAGGTCCTATTTTGCCTTTGGAGAGTTCATCCAGAGATTGCACAAGGGATTTGCACAGAATAAAGCTTCACAAAACCCAAGGGCTGTCAGAGGGAAATGGTATCCAGGAGGACAGGGCAGGCCAAGCATCCCTTCCACAGCAAAGCCACACAAGAGGGCCAGAGGCGGCGCAGCGGCTGCCAAGACAACTGCCTACCACGTCTGCCAAGGAGCCAGAAGCCGCTTGTGGGAAAATATCACTTACCCTTAGCATCTGGGTCCTGGGATTGTTATCCAAAGAGACCGAGTGGTAAGATACAGTGGGATAAACAGCATCCCATTAAACACACAGACACACACACACACACACACACACAGACACACACACACACGCGCGACATTCCCTCTCTGTGTACAGAGGGAGATAAGCCATGCATGGCCTTGAATTAGAAAGACTTTCTGTAGTTGGAATTCTTTTCAACAAGATTTATTCTTAGCTATATATTCATACTTCATAATGAGGTGAGCTTTAGTAAGTGCTTTTCACCAATAGCTTTGGTTTGTAAAAGCCAGGAATTAGTTGCATTTGTGACTATTTGCAGATGTGTATAGTCTACTATGAAATCGTTATTCCCTTGGAGTCACTGGTTGTAGCTGGCTGATAGGATTATTTAAAAATTGAATCTCGATGACAGATAAACTAAAATGAAGTTTGATGTTAAACTTTTTTTTCCGCCTTTTTTGGTATTGTATCACTATTTATTTTTAAGAGGCCAGGTTCCAAACATAGAGTCATAAAATAATTGTAAATTCGTATTTAATATATACTATATAATAAGCATATAATATATAACTATAATTCGTATGTAATATATAGTTTTACATATATGTTTAAGCGTGGGAAAACGTCTTCTAAAGTCTACACTTTCGATTTACATCTGAATGAGTGTTTTTAAGGTTTCCAAATGTGACAATGTGATCATATAGATTCACTTGGTATTGAAATATGGAACAGGGGAGGGAGTGATCTAGAGAATTTAAAGATTGGAGACACCTTGTGGTTGGCACAAAGGCCTTTACTTTTTAGCAATATAACCATTGTTTGAAGATCATTATTATGGTAGGAAGTAAGTAATGGCCTTCTTGTGAGTATTCAGTAAAAGGATAAGAAAAGTATTTTTCATTTGAAAGATGTTGCTCTGATATCAAGAACAGAAAAGAGTGCTGTTTTAAGTGTCAATGGCAATACGATATGCCCAAAGATAAATTTTTTCATATTTAAGTTCATTACAAGTCAATTCTCTTACCCAGGCTAATGGAGAGCATTTGCAATGACAATCTCACTTATTTACACAGCAGATTTATTATTAAAACTTTTTGATTTTCCATGAATGAAATTAAAATTTCAATTGTGTTTGGTTGACTAAAAAAAAATATGCATCTCAAGGCCATAAAATCCAGTTGCTTATTTATGCATGTTACATGAGATAATGCATATGGGCCTGTTTATGCTATAATATACATAATGACATACATATAACTACTTAAAAACATATTCCACATGTGCATAAACTTTATTATATGGATACTTAGTTGTTTATTTGTATAAATAGCGAAGTTATTTAAGAATGTCTACTATCTAATGAAAACATGAGGACAATGTTCAAGGGAGATGAAATTTTGTGGAAGTGCAAATCCATGAACAAAAGTAAACAATTGATGTGTTTTTATTTTTGTTGTTTTTCATTATCACATACACACAAAAGAAAATTGATTCTGACAGTCTTTTGATTAATAGATTATTTCTTTTCTTGTACCAGAAATTCTCAAAATCGTTCAAATTTAGTTTCATACTTATAGCATTTCTATACAAATTAGAATGGTATGGTGAGAACAATTTCTTTTATGTTGCATATCTGTGTAGTTGTGGAATAGCCTGTGAATTCAAAATCATGTTCAGTTATGGAAAGAGGAAGATGAAGGAGTAGATCCTAATCATTTGACTTCACTTAAGAATTTTAAATTTTCAAAAGAAACGTGAAATACTCCAATCTTTGTCAGTACATAAAATAACTTACGAACAGATGCAAAAGACTGATAAGAATTTATGAAAACTTTTTTTGTGCTGTGTGTTGTTACATTTTCCATAAAGGAAATAAATATCACCAGAAAGATGTACATGAAATCAGACCTACTTTCTCTAGGGCATTTAAATCGTTACACTTTACAACTATAATATTAAAAGCGAGTCTTTAATTTTGATTTTACCTTTAAATATTTCTACATATTTGTCACTTTTGTTACATCTTTTCCTCAGAATTTTTGTTTCTTTCCATTTGTCTTTTTTTTTCTCATTTTATTTCTCATTGCTAAGGTTTGCACTGAGCAGTTTCAATTTTCATTCTTTTAATTATGTTTATATTATGCCTTTAATATTTAATAGTTTTTTCCTCTTAAGTTTAGGTGGTTTTTCAACCTGCCAGTTTAATTAGGT
Organism: Phoca vitulina; assembly: GCF_004348235.1. NCBI lineage: Eukaryota > Metazoa > Chordata > Mammalia > Carnivora > Phocidae > Phoca > Phoca vitulina. The sequence continues at coordinate 10,110,888 of NW_022589713.1, read as the reverse complement.
ATTCTTTAATATCACATAATATTTCCTAGGATGTAGTATTATATACAAAAGCATTTCTCCAAATCCTAGTAGTGTATTAAAACTAGCAAATTTCAACTTGTTATCATTGCATGTGGCAGAATCATTTAACCCTTGATGATCTTAACGTTTTAAATTGTGAAAAGGAGGAGCACACTCATTTACTAAAGCCAGCACAGTTTGCACACTTAACTAAATACACTGCCATGCTTCCCAGGGATTTTTTTTTCCCCTGGAATATACTGCCTGAAGCTGCAGAGGACAAGTTAGCCTCACGTTCCCCCGTATTCATCCTATATTCTTTACAACTGTCCAAATTGTATTAGAATTTGCTTATAATGATGTTATATGATGTCCTTGTTGTGATACCTGCATTTGTAGAGAACTTAATATTGATTTACTGTGTCTTTTGCCCATCTCTGAGCAGCCTGGATGGCAATTACAGCTGTTGGTGGTATCTATTTTGTCTTTTCATAATTGTCATTTCTTGTTCTACTTAAGATTAAAATATGAAAATTGTACCACGTGCACATCAACAGTGCATTAGCCAAGTTATCAGCAATATCTGTGAAGAACCATCATTTTCACCGTGGCTCTTTACGTTGCCTCTTCATTTTATTTATGAAAATTGCATGCTACAATATCAACTTGAACAAGGAATGCATTCGAAGGTGAGCCTCTCTGACATCAAGTCCTCATCTGGACCATTACTCTCTTCCTGAGAAATCACTAGGGCTTTCCCAATACCTGCCTGCCTCTGCCAAATGCTTTCTCCCCCTCAGACTGGGATTTCTGACAAGCAGTGGCTGCTTTGTTATTTTTCAACTCTAACTGTAAAGAGCCCTCACAGTTTTGAGCTCTCTCTACTAGTCTCATTTCAATTCACATTTCATAAAGAATATGGTATTTTCTACAAGGAAAGACATTTTTTTTAATAACAGAGCAGACTTGAAATGAGTTCTTCCTAATCACAAATAGGCCTACCAGGTATAGATTTCTTAAAAAAAAAAAAAAAAAACTGTTAAGAGCTGTTCCAAAATTCAAAAATGTCTCATTTGAAGACCAAATACACTTATGTGGGGAAAGGTGGGGGGATATCACTGCCTGGGATCCTCTCATTAGGAAATTTATCAAACAGAGGCTGTAAAAATAATTTTTAAACAGCGGAGAGAGGAAACCTTTTTACAACTAATTTGGGATTTTTTCCTGGTCAATTTATGTAAAACACACAGTTGAAATAACTGAAGCACTTTGATTCTGTCTTGACGCAACAAACCTTGAACTACTTGAGGATTCTTTGTGTTGTACAACGAAAATATAAATACCCCATTTCAAGATGAAACTGAATAAATATTTGAATACTACCCCCTACACACACAACACCACACACATGTACACACACACACACACACACTCACACACTTTCCTATCAGCAGACTAAATTCAGCTAGTTCCTGAAAGGCATTCATTTTAAGAGTCACTATTGTTTTATTTTACTACATCTGTTTGGAGACGTTTTAAAAATGACTATGTGCAAGGAAATAATAAATGCATCTGCAATCTCTAGCAGAGGCCCCTCCTCATGAGACGTTGGCGGGCGTCTGTGGGTGTTGTTATTGCCGTTGTTGCAATCTAGCTAATAAAGGCTTTCTCTTACACAAGAGAATTTTGACAGGGTTGACTCCAGACAGCTTTCCAGCTGAGGTCTGGGGCCTTGCTGAACCTTCAAAATTTTCCCATTTGAGCTGCATCAAAGTGAAGGAAATTCAAGGATCACTAACGTCTCAGATGGTAGCACTTGCCCTAACAACGAAGGTTCAGGAATTCTTTGGAGCAGGCTGAGGTCATTTTTCTCCCCTTTTCTCCTAATGCTTTTCTCTATTAATCAGAGCTCAGAGCTCAGATTGGTCTTCAACTTCCTCCCAATCCTTGCTAAGCCTGTCATTTCTAGCTATTATTTACTTTAATGGACTTTGGCTGATCCCTTATGAAGCTTTGGATCTGAGAATAATAAGGCTGGAGAGTAACGGGCATAGACATGGGTGTGGGTTTGCCTGCAGATTAACCGTGGCAGATGGGCTTTATTGCGGTTTCCTGTGTACTGAGTGTTGATTGAGAGGGTATAATGAGAGAGGTGGTGTCTACACAATGGTCACAGCCACTTCATTGCACTTTGCGTCTAAACAACCCCATTTTTCTAAATCTTTGGGTTGTGAAATTTTAGGAAGTCAGAGCACAAGAACAAGTACAAAAACAACTGTAAATAACCATGAATGTTAATCCAACACTAATTGGTCCCTTCTTTCAATATGAGTCCATTTTGCTCAGTTTTTTAAAATTCTGGGTAAATTAAATGGTTAAACAAAATGTTCCTGCATTAGGTGGTTTGGGATGAAATAGTGAGCAACGTGTATTTTCTGTGTGTTTTTTGTTTGCCTGGGGTCTTTTGTTTGTATTTTGTTAAATATATGCTCTTCGATTATTACTACAGACAATAAAAGCTTAAGTTGTAATTATTTTCAGATGCTTTGGGAGTTACCATGTTGGGGACATTTTTTCTGAATTAAACCAGAGTATATTTAAAAAAAAAAAATAACATCAGGGTAATTGTTTTATCCCTGGCATAGACAATCAAAGATTTTTTTTTTTTTATCTTTCTCTATTTCCTGCACTTGATTTGAATGTTTGCTCAGTGGCAACTCACCATGCAATTAAAACATTTTTTTTTATAGGTGCTAGCTAAAGGTCTTTTACACATTCCTCATTTTTAAGATTTTACTTAATTCCTCCCTTTCACCAATGGATTAAATCACAACTATTGATTCCTTTCTTCCTTTGGGGCTTTACCCATCTGTCTTAACGCTTTCATCCTACACCCCTTGGTCTCAGAGGGGTGTTCTGAAAATGAACCGCCAAAACCTGGAGAAGACTCTAGGTCAAGTTTGTGTACAAGAGTTTAAATTTTTAGTGACAGTCCTCTCTCACGGCCGCCTGAAAGTTTCCACACAGTGCTGCACAAGCGAGCACCACCAATTATCCTTCTCCTTTGAAAACCATTATCACGTTTTTCAAAACTTCTTTCATTCAGTGAAAAGGAAACTAACCACCATATCCAGACAACTCTGCTGCCTAGCAACGCGCGGCCACGTTTTAATTCTGACTTGCTTCTGGTCTTGCCTAATAGAAAGTGACTATGTTAAGCCAGTCACAGGAGTTGTTTGTCACTTCTGAAATGCAAACAAAACTGTATTGTTTTCCAAAGTATGGGGTGTGATTGATGTAAAGATTTACAGTAACATCATTCATTTTCCCTTGTGTTTTAGCAGGATTGATGTCATATCTTTTCATGCTTTATTAAATGCTTTAAAAGAGCTTAAAAAAAATGACGCTTTTTGTCCTTTAAAGAGTCTAAAGAGGGTTTTTTTTTTTCCAGTGAACTAGACTCCAACAACTTGTGAAATTTAATGAATCTATTCAACTAGTGTCAGCCACATCCATAAATAATTTAATAAGAAACCATCATCCATGAAGGGGAATGCAAGTCAAACAATCAGAGAGGAACAGACCAGACCAAGGTCAACAGTCTGGGGTGGGGGGAAAGAAGAGTGAAGCTTTTAAGTTGCGAGTCTTAGAGTTTGATGTATCAAATTTTCCCACAGCCCTGTGTTCTTGGCTTTTTGGTATGAAAAACTGCAGGTTGCTGCCGGTGTGATTTTAATTGTAAATCTTTCCAGGCATATATGTTGAGAAGTCTATAACAAAAGCATGGCATATTTAAATTCACTAAATTCCTATAAGATGGTTATTCGAATTGAGAGCTTGTAGCTGTGCTTAAAAGTAACTCCGCCGCAACTGCCCAGAAGTCAATTAATAAAATAGAAAGGTATTGCTATTACTTTTAAACACTGCCTCTAATCATTGGTATTTCTACTATTTAATGTAAATAAATAGCTGAACGTCATCTATTAGACACTTTAAAATATGCCAGTTTGTGTGATTTGAATATATATAATCTAGAAAAAGGTATCATTCTTCCTCAAAATAAGATCTGAGTGTAAAAGAGAAATTGCAAGCACTAATTATAATTTTCTTGTGATATTTTAATACTCTAAGCAGTAATACAATAATGTTAATCATTAAACAAAATGTTTATTGAAAAACTATAGCTTAGAAAGATCAGAATCACACACAATAAAATGAGGTGTCAGCATCATGGAAAGGCTAGAAAGTTCTCTTCCTTTTCAATTCTCAAATCACTACCTTTTCCATAAAACCTTACTCATATTTGGAAGTGGAATCTAGTTATTAAGTAGGACAAAAATATACAGTTTAAAAATTTTTAAATCATTATAGAAGTATGTTTTGAGATGAAAACATATTGCACATAAAGAATAAAATTTGAGATTAAAGAACAAAAGGTTATCTTGAAATTAAATGAAAATCTTAAAGAATGTTTATGAACTTTTAAAGGCTTAATTCATTAGCAATATTTTGTCCGATAGACCTGTATTGACATTGAATATGAAGTCAAAGAACATTAGCTTTCATTGAAACAGAAGTGGTTAAATTCCATCTAAGAAGAATATATGAAATTATTACATTATGGTAGCACTGTCATGTGCTCAAATATGCTTGGCCTTAGACATCTGATATGAGATTGTGTCCCATATTTTCACTCTTCAATTGGCATTACCTACCCTTCTGGAGCCTTAGTTCCTCCATCTATGAATAAGGATGATAACGTATTTTTCTCAGGGCCATCAGGGTGATGAGAGAGCATCTGGTTCATTGAGGGGCTCAAAATAAGTAGTAGTAATAGCAGCAATAGAATGTGTCGCTTAAAAGCCCAAATTAGTCTGCAGTGGTTTAAATTCCACTTACCAGCTGTATGACCTTGAGCAAATGGCTTATATTTTCTGATTCTCAATAACCTCATCTATAAAATGCAGTTAGTAATTGTACCTGTATCTTAAGGTAATACGGACATTAAATAAAATATTGTGTATTGAGTGCTTCAAACTTGGCCGTAATGGTGCTCAGTAAACAAATGTTAGTTGTCCGTATGAAATTATGTCTGTGTTAATGGTCTCTTTCCTCAGATATTAAAATAATACTAATAATTTGGTTCCTCACATGTTTTTGTGATAAATTAAAATTAAAGGCTTTGTTTACAGATTCATAAATAGACTACTTAAACTAACAAAGTCCATTCTGTAACAAAAAGACAAAAAAAGTAAGCTTTTTAGATATTGATCGTTCTATCAGCATTTTTAACCAAATACCTTCATGAGATATTATTGAGCATTACTGTAGTATGTCTTGGCAAACCTCAGAGTATTCTCGTTCCAAATCAAGGGTGCTTTGCCAACTAAGTTTAATTATTTCATGCAGCCAATCACCATGTGGTACCAGTAATAGCAGGAAACAATGTCGGCACAAAATCTGATATTTTGAAGCCCAGTCCTGGTTCTCTCAGAATTTCCATCAGGGGGACATATTTATGGACCGAATGCAACATGTGGGCACATTTTGTTTGTCCTACAAAGAATCTGCTTATTATTAAACTGCTTCACCACATCCCAAGCTTAGATTTTGCATTAAAATCCAGATTTCTAGGCTCTCTCAAACAAGCAGGACTGTGAGGGTGGGCTGGTTTTACTGGAGCTGAGTGATGGCTGAGTGGCCGTGGATATCTCAACTCTCCACTTCTCCCTGTCTACCCTTGCTCCCTCTCAAAGTAAATTCATCCAGATTCACCTATTTTAAGCTAGGTGCCTGGCCCCTAAGGCATTTTAGATTTCTTAGCATAAGAACTCAAAATAGAAATCATACAAAATTCACTATCTGAATCCAACATTTCCTATAGCACTCTGGGCCCACTGCAATTTGTAATTTCATTACTTTTCCTCCAGTATCTTCGTAGTACATTCGGCTTAATTATTCTTGAAAAGTGTTAGAGACGACTTCTTTACAGACTTGAAAATAAAATACTTTTCTCTTCCACTGCATGCAGTTTTTCTCCTGGCTGGATGGAGAAGAAATTAAGTCCCCAGTTAGGAATTGAGCGCAGGCTGTGAACAGCACAGAGCTCTGAGGTCTGTCTTACGGAATCGTGACAGCCTGCCCAGGACAGCACCTGTGGCCGCAACAAAGGGATGGTTTTCCTGTTTTTCCTACCCCACAGCACCAGAAACTTTATGCCAAATATTTGAGGTGACACCATGTGATTTCTGATCAGTAACTCTTAGAAAATCTAACTTCTAAGAAAATCTAAGCTTCTCTGGTAGTGATGAGGCTGGGCACATGAAATCTTGCCAAGAATAAGTGCGTATTGCGATCATCACATGTATTTCCTTTATAGTTTTAAAAAATTACTTTAGGCTGAGTTATAATTATAGTGATAAGGTAAGTAATGTAACATTTAAATAATACTTTTAAACTTTTCCACATCCGTTTCTAAATACCTAGATTTGCATTTATTTGGTGATGTTATTTATCCCGACTTTTAAAAAGAGGAAATACAGACTATGAGAAACTAAGTACTTTCAAGTTCCAGTTATTTCTTCATGTCAACATCATCAAATCTCATTTGCTATATGGTGGGTTTAACTAATCTATTCATTAACTAACTAACTAACCAACTAACTACATAAATAAAGGAACAATAGGAAGGTAGAAATTTCTGAGCTTCTTACTATGGTTAAATCTGAATCCTTTATTGCCATGAGTAAAGAATATACTTTTGGTTGTTTTGTCCAAATGTCTGGATAAGTTGCTGAGGAAGTGCAAGTGTGTTTGGTGTAGTTAAGTGGAATTTGGAGTGTTCCTAATGGCTTTGGATGGAATAGACTTTTTCATTGTTTTGTACTTGGGATTGTGGTCTCTTCCTTATTTGCGAAGGGCTCTAATCAGCAAAGCAAATTTTCTAGCCCATACTACAAAATATGTTAAATAGCTCATTACCTCTTTAAATGTAGACATTTGATCATATGCAAACTTGAATTATCAAAATTTTCCAACACCCACAAGCAGTTAAGAAAAACAATTTCAGTTAAAAATAGTGTTTCAACCATCATTTGTTTGCTATGCCTTATCTATAGGTATTGTTATTTAACTCTAAATAACACTTTTTATTTACCAAGAAGTTTAAAACAAGTATCTGCATGAGGAAATTTCCTCATGGGAAAATACACTCAATTTTCATATGATGTCTAGCTGCATGTTTTTTTAATGCTCTGTTCATTTCCTGTCACAAGATGTTAACCTCAAAGAAACATTTGGTATCACTGAAATAAAACATTTTTTAATATTATTTTCAAACCACAGAAATTGTTTTTTGATACATGTGCCAGTTGAATCCCACTGCTAGTGTATGACATGACAGAGAGCAGCCCAGAAAAATAATTTTGATATGAGAAAAAGTTTTAAGAAGAAGTTTTAATATCCAGTCAAGAGTTTGGATCTTTATTTTTTTTTAAGATGTTATTTATTTATTTGACAGAGAGAGACACAGTGAAAGAGGGAACACAAGCAGGGGGAGCGGGAGAGGGAGAAGCAGGCTTCCCACGGAGCAGGGAGCCTGATGTGGGGCTCGATCCCAGGACCCTGGGATCATGACCCGAGCTGAAGGCAGATGCTTAACGACTGAGCCACCCAGGCACCCTGAGAGAGTGGATCTTTAAACTTATATGTAGTTCTAGGTATCTAATTTCTATTCCCAAATTTAATATAGACAGTTCTTTCAATGAAACATTATGGGTCTGGCTAATTTCTCAGTTAGAAAGAAAAACAATGAAACACATGAAAAGTATTTGTAAATGGGATTATTCTTCCAGGTGGAGGCTTTTGTGCACAAATAAAGAGTTATATGGGTTCCCAGACTCTCGATTTGGAAGGAGTTTGGAAGTCATATAGTACAATTTCACAATGAGGAGATAGCTCTTTGCATCCTTCCCCTACCCCAGTGTGTTGCTTTCTGGCACCTTCCAGTAATGAGAAGCTCCTTTCTTTTTGAGGAATCTTGTTTCATTTGGACTGTTCCAGTTCTATTTTAGGGTAAGCCAAAGTTCCCTTTCTCTGACTTCCTAGTTCTCTCCTCAAAACTGTCTCACAAGGCAAGCGGAGCAAAAAGGTTTTCAGAGCCATTGATCACAGCCATGATTGTAAGTAGCTAATGTGGTGTCTCTCACACGATGTATGTTCAATAGTTACAAGTGAGCATTGATACATGAATTAGACTCTTCTATATCTGGGACTTATTTGTCTTAAGGTAATGATAGTTGTGTCACACCTGCCCCTCCCCCACTCGCTCAAAGAAGAGAGAGAAGGCAGCCATCACAGAGAATGTCAAGTCCACATTCAACCACTTCAACATCTAGCCCCACTCCCTCATTACCCCACATAGTCAGGGCCAACATAGTTTTCTTTTGGGTGAGCTCAGACCTAGGTTTGTTCCACTCACAGTGATGAAAGGAGAAAGCAAGCATGTGCCATTCTGTCTTTTCATCCCTTAAAGTGACACCGAGGCCACAGGAGTTGTCTGAGCCCTGGGCAGCCCTGTTCAGGACTTCCTAAAGTGGCCACGCTCCTGTTTGGTGGTTTTTTTTTTCCTTTGGCTCGTCAGGATGTCCTCAGGTCATTATTTATTTTAATGAACATTTCTAGAATGTCTATTAGATGTCAGCCATTTCAGTCCGTACAGGAAATGCAAAGATGAATATGACATAAACCCTGCCCTGAAGTTGCTCGTAGTCTATTGAAAAAGACAGACACGAGGACAGATCTTTTCAATTTAAAGAGCCCCAAAGAGACACCAGCATATTGGGCTGTATATAGCAGCAAATAGCTATGAGAGGTGGGGTTACATGAAAAAAGGGTTCACGGGCTAGTTGAAGATTTAGTAGAGCAATGTGAGTACAGTTCCAGGGCTATGAGAAGGAGCTGTATTTTCAAAAGTCTGCTGGTATTTAAGGATAGTATGCTGGAGGAATAGCAAGCCATCTGCATGGTTGAAACACAGAGCCAGATTTTGAAAAACAAGGCAGGGATGATGGAAATTAGATTAGATTCAAAGATAGTTTAGGGTTATTAACACAATTTGATTGCTTCCATTAGCAACAAGATATTTTATCCACACTGTAAATGCACTTTAGGAAACACAAAGTGAATTAATCAAAAAGGACTGGTGAATTTGCTTCTTTCCATGAATATACTTGTGCCCCAGCAAGTTTTTATTTACATGTGAAGGAGGGACGATGCCAGAAGATTAACTCATTGGTAACACACGTTCTATACAAATTTTAGTTGAATAAATAAACTTTGAGGTGTTTATTTAATAATAACAAAAATTTTAAAACTCTTTATTATCAATAGGGAGTTGTTAAAATGAATTCCAGATTCTCCATATAATAGAATACTATGGATTCAGTAAAATGAGGTTGTAGAATATTGGATTATATGTAATCAATAGTTATTATATAGATTGTTAGGAGAATAAAAACAGGTTTCAAAATACACAGTAAGTTCCTAATTCTTTAAAAATACACACACACACACACATATATATATATATAAATGTATTATGAAATATGTATAAAAACAGTAGCGGTGGTCATTTCAAGGTGGTAGGATTGGGATAATCTGAACTTTCTTCTCTTTGGCAAACCTGTTTAATTTTTAAAAATTTTTTTTCTACAATAAATATGTACTGTTTATATAAGAAAGAATAATGGTTAACACTCAATGAGGGGAAAGCCCAAACTCTTTAGTTTTAACAAGCACCCTTTTCAAACACTCATTCCCAGGTCAGCCTCCATGTTTAGATGAAGTAGTAGAATAACACCAAGATGTTTCAAGTAGTCAGTAGATCCAGCCCATAGAATATCTGAGCCATTCTGTCCTGAAAGTGTTTCTCTAGTTGGATGAATTTCTCCTACAAAACAAAAGTTGATTGAAATTCATTATAACCATTCTAACACTTACAACATATATATAGTTTTAGGTGTAACACTCTGCCACCAAATTTGCTTTAAAAATATACAAATGAATAAATATATACTTTATGCATTTATCGTCATGACAATTGTTTCAGTTGCATAGAGTGCACTTCTATCATCTATGCTTGTACTTGGAAGAGCTGGGCAAATATTTTTCTGCCCTACTTTACCTGATTTGTTTACCTTACCTTTGTCTAGGCTGAAAAATTTTACAATGTCCACTTAGCAAATAACCCAAATAAATGGCCAGAAATGTAACTACTTCATTATATAAATGCAAAATTGTGCTTTATACTGGCTTTGAAATGTTACTAATCAAAAGATTTCCCACTTTCAATAGGTTTAAAAACAAAATTACTTAATATCAACTTTGATCTACTTCATCTATATGATTCTTTATCTTTTATTCGTGACTTGAAAATGAGCATCAACATTCAGTGATAGCCAGGAGGATTACAATGTTATTTCACTTTTGAGTAAGGAATTCATTTTTGGACATTTATCAAAAAGACAGCCATAAATCATCATTGTATTCCTTTGTAAGCAAAAAGTAGAAGCGATACACAGTTTGTACACCAGCAGTTTCATCTTCTCTTCATGTTGTGGCAGATTAATACCAGCTTAGCCCAAACATCCAAAGTTATGCTGTTGGCAATGTAGCCATCTGCTTTTAATGAATATCTGGGGTCCATTTTTCAGTTAAGCTTCTCTTATTGTGTGTGTATGTTGCTTTTTCACAGCTATCTGCATAATTGCTTAAAGATTTTACTACAAAATTAATATCCTTGCTGTGAACAAGGGAATAGGGCAAAAACCAGGATGACAGAGCCTGAGATGAGGTGAAAAGCAAATCCAATTTTTCCTTGCACCATAGAAACCTCGTCAGGACTAGCTTTATCTGGTAATCCACATTTAAACTTTAACCTGTAGGGGGGCTCTTTGTGTTAGATAATGTAAGCATAAAAGGAGGCTGAATCACTAATCAGATTAATCATATTTTGTAAGACTCAAAAGCTTCATTAAAAGGACCTGGTATCCAAGTTACACATTTTTGTTGTTGTTGTTGGCAGAGGGGGCATTTGTCATTAAAAAAAAAAAAAAAGAATGACATGGAAATTCTCAAATGTCTGTAACTTTTAATGAACCTATAGCAGACAAGACCAGAGAACAATGTGATACCCTAACTCGTAAAATTACAACTTCACAAAATCAGCACATGTATTATCTCATTTTCTTCACATTTAAATATGAGAAGGCAGTATTGGATAAAGGTTGTGGTTGCTACTATAGCTTTTCTCTTATTTTGAGCAGTAGTCTTCTTTAATATATTTGTACTCTCTGCATCTAGGAACCACATACTACATATACATGCTATTATTAAGTGTAATTTATATAATATGTACAAAGACTACCAACCGATGATTTTTTTTCTAAGTCATTTTGCAAAGCATTCTAAAGTTGATTGCTCAATTAAAGAGAAGAATATTTGATGGAAATGGGACACTTTTCAAGGGTAAAGTGAATAGGGAAGATCTTTTTAGGTCCAGCATTTTATAAAATGTGATGTAAGGAAATACAGTCACAAACTTCTTTTGTTTGTTGGAAAAAAAAAAAAGGAAGGAAGAAAAATATGTCACTGAACTAAATCTTTGCAAGCAAAGCAAATCTTTCAAAAAAGAAGCAAATGAATTCTGTGGTTGACAGTCTGGAGCATGACTAGGTAATTGTGGAAAAATGCAATTGCATGTGTAACTTCATGCACACCAAAATCTCCTCTGAAAACTCAGCCCTTATACTTTAAATCAACAAATAGTTTTCAGCATATGGTCGGTTACACAAATGCTTCCTAACAAAACTGCTCCTATAATAATCTTGGTGAAAGAGCATGCCGAGTAATAGCTATTGCAAATTGTTTCATGCTACCTTGTGAAGGATACCATCTAATTCCGATGTCTAATTGGGAGTATAAAAACATTACATCGGTTTATTTTTCTCAGCACAACATATATCATCCTCAGGAAAGATCAATTTATCAGATTGTATATTCACATCTGTGGAACTCTACGTCTTAAAATCAACTCTACAAAATTGCTAATCAAAATGCGCAAGTCTTTATAACCAAGTCATTTCAGATGAGGAAACTCAACCAAATGAAATGACAGTATGTTAGCAGCAACACCACCAAACAAGAAACAAAAGCAACATAAACAACTTTCTTAATATGTGTTGAGACTACAGCACTATTTACATTATTGAATACTTTAAATTGTATTACACAAGATCGAAGTCTCCCAACAAATTTGTAGTTTGAGTATCAGAAATAATAGTTCCCCAACGAATCGTTGGTAAGTCTGATGCACGATCTCTCAGCAGTCTACATGGATAACTGACAATACTAGAATGTCCAAATCGAGAATTTCTGCACTTATAAATATCTGTATCTATTATTTATTATTATGATAATAAAAGTATATCTCTAACCTATCCCCAATATTTCAACAGTGCCTCTCGACATGAAATAAAATACCACTTACATGGAGACATAAAGCTCTTTGTGGAAATGGAATTTGCATGGTTTGTTTTACTTTTATTCCAACAGAGTGAAATATTTAAAATAGCCACTCTTAAAAACACTGGTTTATAAATTTTATTTTAGATTTTTTTAAATGCCTTTTACCTATGATTTTGAATTATAGAGACCTTCATTACCACATTAATTCCCACAAAGAAGTAGACTATTTCATTTTATCAGCTCCTGTTCTACCCAAGTGTTTTGACCATCTCCCCAAACAAACAAAAACCATATGCACACACCAAAAAAAGTAAAGAAGGTAACAATAAATCCTCATTCTTTTGTTTATTTTTTTAAATCACCTTTGAATATATGGTATGATCAGTCTGATTTTTTTAAATTAACATATAATATATTATTTGTTTCAGGGGTACAGGTCTGTGATTCATCAGTCTTACACAATTCACAGTGCTCACCATAGCACATATCCTCCCCAATGTCCATCACCCAGCCACCCCATCCCTCCCACCCCCCTCCACTCCAGCAACCCTCAGTTTGTTTCCTGAGATTAATCTTCATTCTTTTAAAGAGCTAACATCAGAGATCTTTAGCCGTTTCAACCTCTGATGTGCTGAAGCCAGTGAGGGGCAACGGATGAGGTGCTGGGGACCTATTTATTGGGATATTGGGCATCTAGTTCTTCTAGGGCATCAGACCAGCTCCGTAGTTCGTGTGAGTCGTGTTAGGGTCCTGATCGTCACTGTGCAATCCATAAAATGAGGAAGATGACCTTAGCTCTCTGTAAGGCCACTCATAGTTTGAATAGTCAGTGATGCTGTAGGGTGATATTTGAAGGAAAAGCCTTCCCCTTTATACAAATATAATTATTTAGAGGTTTCTAGAGCAATGCAAACAAAAACATAATTGGCTTAACTTCAGTTTCACTCCAATGAATTGTGTGGTCATCTCTACCACACAAAGAAAATCAAGAAGTTCATAGACCCAGTGGATGCAGATAATATAGACAGTAATCGGAATCATTTGCTTCCAGTAAGCCTCAGGCTATTCTCAAGTTGGCAATTTTGCCTAAACCAGACATTTATTTAATTGATTTTTTTTCTTTCTGCCCTGAATGAATTGTGACAATCGTTATCTTGTCTCACCAAAATCAACTCCATCATAGAAATAGGAAACAGGAGATTCAACTCTTGGATGATTATAGTTCTTGGGCTTCTCCAGTATGGAAAACATTTAGCAGGATTCAAAGAATAAACAGAAATACAGACCGTGCTTTATTTTCAGATCTTCCTTGATGCAATTCTTAAGGCCAACTTTCAGGTAAGATAATTTTTTTTCTGCTAACGGAGGTAAAAATCTTTACGATGCTTTAAATAAAAATAAAACAAACACAAACGAAACAACAAAAAACCTTACATGACTGCTTCTAAGGAAAAAAATTCCCCTTCGGAATCAAGAGCAGCTGTGGAGACATCTGCGGGCTGAACAGAATCCTAAAAGAACAATTGCGCATACATCTGTGGATATAAAATAAGTGATGGATAAAATGTGAATTAAGAGCTCACATTCTGTAGATACTATTATAAATGTATAAAGATAAAATGAGACTCACAAAGCATCTTTTTTTACCTCACCATCAACTATGGTGAATTAAGATGCAACCATAAAAGAATGAAGTAAGGGCTAGATTAAGAAAGGTCAGCTGGAGGGGCATGAGACTGCTCAGTGTTTTCTTTTTGCAGGGTAGACCTAAGGGCACATTCACCTTCTTGCAGTGAATACCACGCGTTTTCATTTGACCATCTGTACTGAGAGAAATTTCAGTAGTATCCAGCATACTACACGTGTCTTAGGCCACTATGTGTTCATTCCTCAATAACCCAGAATATTTTTTCAAGTTTCACAATGTAGTTTTGTGAAAATGGAAGTGGACTACAAATAATAAAATACAGTAGGACACTAAAAAAAAATCAACTTTTTTGTAAAATGACATAAAAATCATTTTGGATGTCATCAATATCTATCGTAAATTCCAGATAACATTTTCAAGTCCAGAGGCAGCAAAGAAACTTGGCCCAAATCCCATGGATAGTGGCAGAACTTGGACAAAGTTGCATGGCTTTCAGTCTAAAGGCCTCTATGTTATACTGCAAGTTAGTTATTTTGGAAATATTGTACAAGTTTTGTAAAATAACATTATTGTCTTTAAACATAATCTGAATGACAATTAAATTAGAAACATCTTGAGATCAGTATGCGTATATGAATAGTCATGTCAAATCTTAATATTCTGATTATTTTTAAGGCTATTTAAATTGTTCCAGATCACAGGAAAAGATGGATATCCTCCTGAAATTTAGTGTACCTTCAAATTCTTTTTGCCAAAAACTAAACAAGATATCACACACACACAAAGAACATAAATCAATCACATTTATGTTTGAGGTTACAAAATCCTTCCATAAACTGTTAGCAAATCAAATTGAGCAATATATGCATAACATAACCAAGAAAATTTTATTCCAAGAAATTGGAAAAAGAATTCCAAGAATTGAAAGGAAAAAGTGATGTGGTCTTTGTAGATGAAGGTGATAAAATTTAATCTTCATTTCTTTTCAGAATTATTGAAAAGCCAAAAACCAAAAATATTTCCTTCACATAATAAAGACTATCTTAAGACAACAGACAACATAATTTTCTAATTGTGAAATTCTTGAATCACTTCTATTATTGAACACTTACATTTACTTAATTGCTATAAGATATGACCACATTATAGGTTTAATTATTTCAAAGAAAGATAATAAAACAGAACTACCTATACATCATATGCTTTGTACTTGGAAAGCCCAAGTTAATAACCTGAATCAATTGAAATATTATGAGCAATATTATAATAAGTAAAAGAGTCACCAAAGTAGTCAAGAATCAATAGCTCAATGACAATTTAGATTTAGAACCTGTCAGGGAGAGAAAAAGAATAACAAAGAAAAGTATGATACATAGAAAGAAAAATAACTAACTGTATACTAACCTAAATATAGAAAATTGAAAGCTTTACTAAGATAGTAAATGAAGACTCTAACATATATAAAGTCATATTATGGTCCTGGATTAAAGGATTTAATAACATAAAGAGATGCCTTTTCCCAGGGTTAATCTATAAGTTTGTATAAGTTATTCAATATGCCAAAGGGATTTTTCTTCAGAATTTTGAAAAATGGTTCTTAAGTTAATTTGGAGCACAATAGCAGAAAATATGAGAATTGCAAAAACACTATTGAAAGAATAATGAGAGAGCAGGCTGTATAAGGTATTAACTTACATTCTAAAGATAAACTACTTAAAACAGTATGGTACTGACATAAACATCAATGTAAAGAGGTGTAAAAGTCAGAAACATGCCCAAGGACAGGTATTAAATACATGATAAAGGAAGTATCTCAGGTCAGTTAGAAAAGTAATAAAATTTTTAATAAATGGTATTGTTTTAGCTTATTAGAGTTTATAATAAAATTAATTCCTGATGAATTAAAAATATAAAGTTACAAATGAGTTCATAAAAGTACTATGATAAAATACAGGTCAAGACATAAACTTGGATTGGGGATGACTTTCTAAGTACACCACCAAAAATAGAAGTATAAAAGCAAAATTTAATAGATTTGACTCCTTTTCACCGGTATACTGCTATCTCCCCAGCTACGGTCTCCCTTATGAGTTTCAACATGGGTGTTCTTAAACCCTGGAAGCAGACAAATTAGGAAAAAGGAAAAGAGCACTCAGTACTTGAGAACTTGAGAGAAAAACAATAAGAAGGTGGGAGAAATGTTCAGAAAAGGGAGTAGTAGTTTTTCAGGGAAAATATTTCTTAATTTGTTGTGCCTAAGGAATGTAAAGGCAATATAAAATAACAGCTAGTATAATAATTATGATTATTATTTTAAATAATCATCAATATCATAATATTATTTCTTCTATGCATGTGTTCCACTCATACCAGTATTTAGAATTTAGACTCAGTACTTTCATTCAGCTGTATTATAAGTAGAATTGAGTTCTTAAAGTGATCTGCAAACCTAACCACTGCGCTAAACATATGGATCTGTAGGAAAATACATTTTATTTTCCAAGTGACTGACTTTTAAATAGAAACTGTTAATAAAGCATGGGATACAAATATATTTTTTCTGTTTATATAAACATTATATATACACACACATATATGTTACTATGTTACTTTTTGAAGGTTCTTTTTATTTTAGCCTTGTCATTTCATACAAAAACAATAGAAAATAACACTTAGCAAGAGCTTTACAATTGAATATTTGAACAGAAAATCTGCATACATTATCATTTACAGCAATTTTACATGGTAAATTAAATGATCATAAAGAAATTCTCTCTAAATCCCTCTGCTTCCTTAATTCATGGGATACTATAGGTAAAAGACCTACCTATCACTATTTATAAGTACCAAATTAAGACTGTATAACTTACATAAAATCCATTCACTTAACAGCTCAGTATCTTTGACTATTCAGTGCTTTGTATGAAGGAAAAAAAAACCCCCTAACTTTGACATATTGACAAAAAGGCCAAAAATTAAGTTTCCACAAGGATATTAAAGGTATCCAATTCTGAGAATACTTAATCCCAGTTACCAATCAAGAAAGCTGATGCTAGATTGGTCCCATGAACATACAGTTAAACCCAAACCAACTATCTGAAAATTGGCAACTTAATGTCTAAAATACTTGTGAAAAACCAGTTAAAGTACTTGTCAGATTAATATGGTGGCTGGTTGAGATTACCTAATTAAGTTTATTGCAAGATTACTTCAAGTTCAATTGTGTGTGTGTGTGTATACTTATATACATATGTACACATAAACGCATATATATGTGTGTATATATATCCAGTCATTTATACACACACACATAGAATATACTATCATCACATCATTATATAACATAGTAATATATATAAAACAATAAATAATTTTCCATAATATAAATGAAGTTTGATGAGCTGAATTTTGAAATTGTTTGGAACTGATGACTTTTTTTCCTTCCATTTTCTCCCCCTTTAGCCAGAATGTTGATAATTGGTATCCTATGCCTGTCCCATCATTATATTTTGGGAGCAGAGAACTTGTTCCTTGAGTTTCACATGTTCACAGATAGAGAAGCATTGTTTCTCAAGATGGATTATACATACCCAAAGCCTCATCCACACTAATCCTTGAAGTTAGAAGGTAGAATGCCAGAGGCATAATAATATCCCCCCAAAGATATCCATGTGCTAATCCCCAGAACCTGTGAGTATGTTAGATTATATGGCAAAAGGGAATTGATATTGCAAATGGAATTAAGTTTCTATAATCAGCTGACCTTGAAAAATGGCTTGATATAATTACAAGCTCCTTATAGGTGGAATAGGGAGGTAGAAGAGAGAGAACCTGTGATATGGAACTATGAATAGACCTGGCCCAATGTTGCTGGCTTTGATGATGGAGAAAGAAGGCCAGAAGCCAAAGAATGTGGGTGATCTTGAGAAACTGGAAGAAGCAAGGAAGAGATTCGCCCCTACAGCCTTTAGGAAAAAGCACAGGCCTGCAAACTATGATTTGATGTCTTCAGTGAGACCAGGTGGGGTTTCTGACCTCCAGAACGATAAAACAATACATTAGTGTTGTTTTAATCCATGAAGTTTGTGATAATTTGTTACAGCCACAATAGGAAACTAATAGAGATTTAAATATACTTTAAAAATTTAGTGTCTCTTAGACACAATACTGACCTTAGGAGATGACCTTTAGAAAAAGGACCACATTTCTTCATTATCCAATAAAAATTCTTATCTACTATTTTCTAACTCTAAATGGAAGTCTTTGGGCATAATTGTTTTTATTATCTGGATGTGGTGGATTTTCAGAGTTTGCACATTTAAAACAAAGTATAAGTTTACTGTATGATATATCCATATAAAAGTCAACATTTCCATTTACTTAGCTTTGGCTTTCCCAGGTGCAAGGATTTTGACTTATACCCTTCACTAATTCAACAAATATTGATTGAGCACTCAGTCTATGCCAGGCACTATTCTGGGATTTGAGAAGAAAGTATTGAATAAGAAAGGTGAGTTCCTTGATTTCATGGACCATACATCCTAATGAGGGAAGAAAGGTAGCAATCCAATAACTGAGTAAACAAGAAAATTATTGATGATGATGAGTGTTAAAATATGACGTGATTGCAGCGTGGAATGGGTAACTAAGAAAGACCTCTGAAAAGTGACATTCAAGCTGAGATCTAAATGACAAGGAACCAAGGGTGAGAAAATCTGGATGAAATCATTACAGAAACAGGAAACAGCTAGTGAAAAGGCCTTAAGCTAGTGTTCCAAAAGCCAAGAGAAAAAAGGGGAGCAGTATCAATTGTGTTGTATAGTCCCGAGAATTCCAGAAAGATAAGAGAAAAGGAACTATTGAAATCGGCAACGGGAAGCTGTTAGAAGGTCTTATCAGAGTGGACAGAGGGGAGACGTTAAAGCGAAGAGGTGGAGACATCAGCTATGGACAATTTTTTCAATACATTTTGCTATAAAATGGACAGAGAAATCAGATAGTAACTGCAGGGTGATATGAGGTCAGGACAAGGTTTTTGTTTTTTGTTTTAAAGGAAATACTAGAACATCTAGTATACTGATAGAATGATCTGTGAAGGGAGACAACGATGATGCAGAGAGAAGTGGGAATAGTCAGAACAAAGTCCCCGAGTAGGCAAGAGCAATGGTCTAGAAGCTACGTGGAGAACTTGGATTTTGATCTGAGCAGACAAATACTGCCCATCCGGAGTGATAGGAGGGAAGTTCAAGGGAAGGCTCAGATGCTAATATGTCAGCTGGAATTCCTTTAGCAGGAAGATGAGCAAGTTCATCTTTCATTGCTTCTATTTTCTCAAGCATATGAGACGTATTTGTTGCATGACAGGAGAAATGGTGTAGAAAATTTGAGACAAGAGAAGATAACTTGAAAAGTTTGATGACTTTTGGTGACTCAGCAGGTCTAGGTATGCATGTCTAATATACTTGAATGGTTATCTTTACTCAAACCTCATGAGGACAAAAGAATTGGTCAAGAAAAAACAAGTCCTTTCTGCAAAAAGAATGAACTATAATGTACCATTCTTATATTCTCTCTTTCTCTCTCTCTGTATATACACATTTGCTGTATGAACACACACAAAATATATTCAGTGAATATTAATGCACTTTGACAATGTGAGGGAGGTTATCAGCCACATTAACAAGAAGAGCCTTTCTTAATTGGGGCCCAAACTTAAAATAGCTCTTTAGCTTGGGTAGCAGCATAACCTTTCCTGTGCAACATCATTAACACCCAGGCAATTATCGATTCAGATACTGAGTTTGAATCATTTCACAGGACACAACGAAAAGCAGAATAAATAAATTATCCATCACTCACACTGTGGCCAATAAGCAACACCAAACTTCTGTGTCCTCCATTTGAATATGGGCTGCCTTTTTATATCCAAGTTTCCCAAGGGACATCTTCAGGGAAACTAAAAAACATATGAAGAAAAAAAGGCTTTTTGCATAATTCCTGTGTCCCCCTTTGCCAGTATGAAGACAGTGACAGTTGCATCAGTGTTCAGGCTCACTGGGAAACCACAGACACATTCTGGGTCGCCTGTTTGCTCGAACAGCATCACTCCTGTCCTTGGTCACACTCCAAGCATGGATGGATACCTCAGCTTTTCTGCTTCTCCAGATCCATGGCTCAAAATGTGTATCTCTCTTGGCCTGAAAGAAACTACAACATGCCCCAAACACTCCATTTGTTAATGGAGCTATAATAATGATCTCAGAATCGTGCAAGCTGTCCCGACTCAAAGTTAACACCTGAAAATATAAAGAGAAACTAATCAAATATTGAGTCCAGAGTTGTGTTCTGAGTAAGGATAAAACTGTCGTTCAATAAGGGCTGGCAGAGCCAACATCCCAGCTGGGGTTGGTGCAAAAAGACACACATTTCATGTCTTGTACTGAATTTCTAGCACAAGATTAGAGTAAGAGATGGCAAGTCAGGTTTAGAGCCTGGTGATAAAAATATGTATATATTAGATTGCACCAAAGTAGGCATTGAAGACAGAACGGCGGAACTTTGGTCTATCATTTAATCAACAGACTTTAGATTTCTTTCCCATTCTATGTTTCTAACGGCCTCTCTTGGGAAGAGCTTGGAGAGATGTCCTGCGCGCGGCCAGGCGTGAGGAGACAGGGCCAGAAATGAAATTAGATTAATGCTTTAAGTGAAAACCCACCCACCACTTCAGCCTGCCTCGAATCAGTGTCAGCGTAAAAAGGGATGGGAAGTACGATTCCACTAAGAAAAGATGATGACAAACCAAAGCAATGTGTCACTCCAAACAAGATCAGGGGAAGAATAATGATTCCAAATGTCAGGAACATTGGCTTATACTTAACTGAAACCTTATAACTACAGAAAAAAGGAGTCACTGTAGGGATGACATTTTCTATAAAATAGTTGCTAATAGTTGATTCTGTAGCACAAAACTGTAAAGTCTATTTGGTGAACCTTTGGCCTTGTAAGCTCGTAGAAGCAGCACGGCTGCAATGCCTCACTAAACAAAATGCAAAACTTGTGGAGAAAGAGAGAAAGAGATGCTTACTTTGAAGCAAAGATTATTAGTGACATTATTGGTAGCTTAATTAAGAAGCTTGTTTCTGACTGTGTTAATAAATTGGCACAATTTCAATTCAGAATGACAGTGCTCAAGGGAAGGTCTTCCTCTCTCATTCTCTCTCTCTCTCTCTCTCCCCTCCTTTCTCTTCTTTCTTCTTTGTCTATAAGATATGACATAGCATACACGGGAAAACGCTTGATGTCACTCATGTGGGGAGCAAACATAGAAATTCAAAATCTTAAAACCAATCTTAGAGACTTCGTTCAGAAACGGAACAGATTGAAATGACCTCTAGCGACAGATTGTGTTAGAGGAAAAGGGAAAGAGGCCATTCCTATAAGATAGCAAAATAATACGAAGTGACAGAACCTGATGCTTTAACCGTTTACGTATGTCAGCGACAAATTGAAATAGTGGAGGCATTTGTATAGATCAAGTAAACCAGCGGTAAATCAAATTAATCAAGTCAATCAAATTAATTTCAACCACCAAAGACGCAGGGTAAAGAAAAATGTTTTAAAATGAAGACTCAATCAGACTGCACATTTAAAATAACCTATTACAAGCATCCATTATTCTGCCACAATATATGGCTTTTCTGTAAAACTTTTGTGCAGGTTCTATGAAAGCATTTCCTGGGTTACCAGCAAATAAAATTGTGTCTTCTTGAGACAGTATTGTCCCTTATTGTCCCCTTTTGGGGCTTGAAGCCTGTACATGCGGTCACACGTTATGATCATATCATTGAGGCATTATATAGTCCACAGCAGAATTCTTGAGATTCTATTTATTTGCATTATAGTTGAAATAAAATGTCATTTTCGCTTGCATAAGAGTAGTGTTAAAATTGCATTCGGTGGCGCCTGGGTGGCTCAGTCATTAAGTGTCTGCCTTCAGCTCAGGTCATGATCCCAGGGTCCTGGGATCGAGCCCCGCATCAGGCTCCCTGCTCCGCGGGAAGCCTGCTTCTCCCCCTGCTTGTGTTCCCTCTCTCCCTGCCTCTCTCTCTGTCAAATAAATAAATAAAATCTTTAAAAATAACTAAATAAAATAAAATTGCATTCATCACTACTGAAAGCTGGCTAATCTGGCTTGAAATTTACTACAGAATCAAAAATCTCAGAACTGAATAGAAACTCAAAATCTATTTAGTCCAAAGACATTACAGAAAAGAAAATTGTGGCTCAGAGAAATGCAAAGGGTTACCCAGTAGCCATAGGTATTTAGCATACAGTGAAATAGATTGCACTCAGATCTCTGTGTTACCCAGTGATGCATGTGAAAGACTTTTCACAGGAAGAGAATATTGGTCTAAAGTAGCCACTTTAATCATTTTATTAAAGTTGAAATAGTCACTTAAAGTGTTAGTAATAAAAATGGTTAAAACACACATATACTTTTCTCAATGAATTCATTTTGAAGATCTGAACTTATAAAATTATACAATGGTGAATGAATGAAATATAGTAGTCTCAAATTCTAAACAGAAAAATCACAGGTTCTCTGTTTCTTTTTCTTTTGCCTTCCTTCCTTTCTTCCCTTCCCTCTTTGTTCCTTTCTTCTTTTCCTTTGCCTCCTCTTCCTCCTTCTCCCCAACTTCTTGTTCTTATTCTTGTTCTTGTTTCGGTATTATGGTGGCTTGTAAATGACCATCAATTCTTTGACACTCTTCCCTTTTAGGATGGGGTCTAATTTCTCAGTGGGCTAGACTGAACTACTCTCTTCCAATGAATAAAATGTGGGGGGAGGTAACCATTTATAACTTCTGACACCAGGTCATAAAAGGTATTGCAATCTCCCCCTTGCTCTAATTTTTTGGATCATTTGCTTTGGAAGAAGCCAGTGGCCATAGTAGGAGGATACTCAAGCAGCCCTCTGTGGAGCCTGTGTGGTGAGACACTGAGGCCACCTGCCAATAGCCATGTGAGCGAGCTGTCTGGAAATGGATACGGTGGCTCTCAGTCAGACCATCAGATGAGCGCGACCCCAGATGCCCTCCTGACTGCGACTTCATGACAAATTCTGAGCCAGAGCTGCCCAGATAAGCTGCTTGTGATAGCCTGACCTGCAGAAACAGTGAGATAATAAATAGTTGTTCTTTGAAGGCTCCAAGTTAGAGATAATTTTTTATTTAACAGTAGATAAGTAATGCAGCTGGGTATGCTACCTTTATCATGTCAAATTTTATGTCAGCCTTCTTAAAATTAATTAGCACGCTTTCTTTTTAAAAAAAAATGTCATGAATTTTCCATACAAAAATAGGTAATTCAAATAAACCAGATATGAATAAGAAACACTTAAAATTGAAGTATGCCAGATAATAATTACTCACATTTTAGTGTAGCTCTTTGAAGACTTTTGCTAAGCATTGGAGTTTTAAAAAGCCAGCAGGTATGTTCATAGTAAAAGAGTAAGAACAGAAAATGTGAAGGCGACTGCCTGGGTTTGAACACTGGCCCTTCCACTAACTAACTGTGTCACCTTGAATAAGCTACTTCTCTTTGCCTCAGTTTTTGCATCTTTAAAATAGGGATAATAAGAGTATATCTGTTTCCTAGGCTTGTTGTGAGGTTTAGATGAATGGAATTAAGATACGTAAAAGCATTAGAATTGCACTGGAATCGTGGAAATCATTCTATACATTTGTGCTATCATTATTACTATGCCGTCCTATGCAAGGAAACATTTCCTGTTCTACTGTTCTTGTCCCAGCAGACAAGAACATAGTTTAGCATAGTTGGTCACTCCCTCCTGAATCATCTCCTCCGTTGCCATTTGTTCCCATACAGTCTTGGATTTCTTCCTCTGTAACCAGGTGGTCCTTATCAGTGATTTTCGCCTGTTTGTCCCCCTCTCACTCTAAGGTCTGGAATACCCCAATATCTGTCTTTGGATCTTTTTTTTTCCAGACTCTGCCCAAGGGATCTCTCTTGGTCTGATGCTCTTATTCACCCAGGCCCTACCCAGGCTTCCCTCACCTCATCATGGAAAAATCTTTTTCTGCCTTCACTGCATCCCAGTCACAGCCACCTCCTCTCTGCTCCTCAAGCAGAGCAAGCCCCTGGTGCCTCCAAGCCTCTGCATGCACAATTCCCAATGCCTTCCTCCAGCCCTCTGCGTGTCTTGTTCTCATTCTCTATCATAGAAAAGGACTTCCTGATCACCTTTATTTTTTTTTTTTCCTTGAAGAAACCTTCAGGTCACCTGAGGCCAGTGAAAATTTATTTATTTATTTTTCTTTGCGTATCTTTCCCCAAGTGGCTTTTCCTTGCAAAATGCCTAATGTAACACCAAGGAGAACATTGGGAGTGAGGTCACTTGAAGTGGCAGCCCAGGGATTTAAATACAAGCTGGAGGGCAGGGAGGAGGTGTGACAGATGAGAGCACAAGGAACATGGCTGCTCAGGTAGAGATGATCGAAGGTTTGTTTTTCTGCAGGAATAAGTTAAGCCAAAGAACAGGGGCTAAGATCCCGGGTGGGAGAAGGTGAGTGGGTGGGGGAACCCTGGGTTGCACCCACATTTCCCAAAGGAAGAGTAGCAATCAGGTGTGAGGATCTGCCCTTATAGGCTCCAAGGAACAGAAGGGGGAGAACAGGACAGATGTGCTGCCTCAGGGAAAATTCTCTCCTATTTAGTCCTTTTATACAATATAATTATTGTATGTTATGTTATGTTGGTTATGTTATATGTTATGTTATTCATTCATTTGTGTCACACACAAATACTTTTGAGTACCTACTATGTGGCAGACAACATTCTAAGTACTGATATCAGTGAAGAAAACAGTCATGATCTGAGCCCTTGTAGAGTCTACATTCTAGTTTTGATACAACCAATACATACAGTAAACAAAAGACACAACCAATACATACATTATATATTACATTAAAGGTGGTAAGTGCCATGGTTTAAAAAAAAGGGGAAAGAGTAAGAAGAACAGGGTATGGAGTTGGTTGGAGGTCAGGGACAGGACAGAGTTGCAGTATGAAATATGGTATCAGGGTAGGCCCCTTGGGTATGGTAATATTTAAGCCAATTCTTGAAGGCAGTGAGAAATTTATCATATGCTATTTGGGAGAAGACTGTTCTGGACAGAGGGACTGTGGTGTGGGGTCATTCTTGATTGTCCACAAACTGCAGGGTAGTTGAGGAAAACAGAGACTAGGAAGAGGCAAAGCCAGAGAAGGAAGAAGGGTAGGGAGAAATAATCAAGGTGGAACAGTAGGTCATTTTAAAGACAAGATGCTTTTTTATTCCTTTGTATTTTACCTTGTTTGTTATGCAAGTTTATTTATTGATAAAATCTAACAGTTTGATCAGCATGTTTCTAGACTTCTTTCATTAACTCTCTCTGGTAGTCAGTAAGACTATTAATCTATACATCCAGAGTTGTTTGTTTGTTTTAATTTCATGAAAAATTTCTTTAATTTAGAACTGAATTTCTGTTTCTGTTTTATTAGTCCAGATGTATTTATTTATTAAGAATTCCAATTATCTGTATCTTGATATTCAAACTCTATTTTAAACCATTGTATTCCTCTCAATGTGTCTTTTCTCCTTCTTCCTTTGCGTTCTAGAAGAGTTCTTAAATTTACCTACCAAATCAAGATTTAGTTTTGTGAAATACCAGTTCTGCTTTTTCTAGCTTTGAATACAGATCTCATATTGTGATAATACAGTATTACTCACCTTTCATTCTTTCTTTACCACAGCCAGAAGTCTTTTCATATCAATTGGCTATATTAAAAACTCCTTTCATCTCTTGTCCTCCCCACTCAAAAGGCATATTTTGATTAAGAAAGCAACATACCTTTCTAAAACTATTTCTGTTTCCCATAATATTTTCTTAATAAACATTCCCATTTTGGCTTCTGAAATGATAGTCTATTCTAATTTTATGTTACATAATCATTTCCATGCATACATTTGTTTCTTTTTGTATGTCCTTGAATAAAGAACATTCTACCCATGCTGGATATTTAAGAAAACTCCACTTGAATGGATTTCCCTTGTAACTCTTTAATGAAAAAATAAATGTTGTTAGATAGCTCTCCTATCTTAACTGCCAGGGTTGGCAAACTTGAGTGTCCATCACCAGGTCAGTGATCTGCAGTGGAATGGCGGAGGAAACTCAGCCCAACAGTGAGACTTCACATCTGCAGTTCCTGCTCTGGATTTGACAAAATCCAGATTGTGGTACCACCAATCGTTTATCTCCTACAGCTTTCTTTTTGGTCTAGCTTCTGCTCCAGAGACAGGCATTGTACTTTATTCCCTGATACATTCTACTCACCCTATCTGGAAAAAGCTCCTTCAGGATTTGTTGAATGCTCCCTGAATTTCTCACCCATGTGACTGGTAGCACGTGGCTCCCCTCCCCCAGTGGTGGACCTGAAAATGTCGAAAGCCCCACCAGAGAAGTGTTACCTATGGGCTCTCTCTTGACATCAGCCCTCCAAATTTGGGCTGTTTTCTCAGAGTGCACCTTGCTGCTTTCTCAGAAGGGGACATTGCTGTTAATCTTTGAAGTTCTCTATTCATCTGGTCTTACACAGTGGACCCCCTTACGCTGTAATGATTAAGTAAAGTTAGAAAAGAGGCTTTGCTTCCAAATGTGTACATACAAAGCAGATGAGGAGGCAGTTCTCCACATGCTTTTCTCACCCACAGGCTCAAAATCTCCTGTCAGAGGAACAGTACAGAAGGCTTCCTTGAATTTTTGCCTTTTCCCAAACAACTGAGTCATGTGCAGAAAAGACATTTGTCCTTTTCATTTATTATGTCCCAGGCATCTAGAAAATTACCAAACACAAACTTGTGATATAGATGAAAAACTGCTATCTTGTCATTGGGAAATGAGTTATAACTCAACATTTACATTCAATCCAGTCAGCCTCTGAATCATTAAATCTGATTCAAGTTCAAAAGAAATGGTGTCAATCACACATTCTGTGGCTATTTTAGCTCCCACAGGTTGCCTTGAGGTAAAAGACAAGTGAGGAGAATTCAAGCAGGAGCTATGTTGAGATTTCAGATAGGCCTTTGGTAATCTTGTCTCCAAATTTTCAGTATTTACTCTTTAAGAGAAACAAAAGGCAGTGAGAAATTCATCCTGGAATGGTACTTGCCATTAATAGTAAGAGGAAATTCATACCATATGTTAAATTTAACTTAAATCAACTTAGGGGAATTGGAAATCTAATGAAGCTAATACATTAAGGAGCTGGACTAATACAAAACTCCAATGACTCTGTAATTGCTAAGTCTATTTTCAAACAATAATATATTAATTACATTTTGCACTTGCCTGAACCCCAACTATTTGACAATTGATATAACTGCGACAAGAAGCAAGCCATTTTGTGCACCCCTAATTCCATTATATTTTTGTTCTTAATGATAGTTGTTGTCAGCAGTTGCAGCTTTGTGAAGAAAATGCATCTTGTTTTATTTTAACTCTGTAGATTTGTGTAGTTTGTACAGAATGATTATATAATCGATGTCGATTACAGCACTGATGCTTGTGCATCCTTAATGTCATACCCTTTCCCTTGTCACTGCATTTAACTATAACACTGTAAGACAAACACGCCTCTTCTCGTCTTCCTATTATACTGCATGCCATTAAAAGTGAAAAGAAATGCTATATTTATCTTGATATATATTAAAAAATAATGAAGAGGATAATTATCAAGGCTGCATTGCAATTTCACGGTATGGCTGTCAGTTACAAACTGCTTGATCTGCACTCTTTTAGTTCATAATGTCAGAAAAAAAAAATCTTGTGATTGAAATACAGTCATTTAATTAATTTCTCTCTATTATTTCTTTCAGTGCTACACTTGTGATTTGAGCTCAGGGATGGGAAATTCAAGTTTGGAAGAATAGAAGACTATGAAAGCTGGTCAGTCTATTTTTGTTTTATTTGGATATTTAGTCTCTTAGCACTGAGTGGCAGAAGCAAAGAAATGCCACAGATTTTACAATATTCAACTTACAGTTACGTGTTAACCAATGGCAAGATTGACAGACTGGTTTTGTATTTGCTGGTTCTTAGCTACAAGAGTTCTTCGATGTAATGACATTCACTTCAATACCACATGATCCATAAGCAATAAGCAATCAAGGAGCCATGAGAATGCTACTTTACCATTTTTCAGATGGAATTTTTCACTACCAGGGCTCTTATTACACATAAAACACAAGATCGTCTTTCCTTTTTCTCTGATAGATCAAAATAACCACATATGGGAGAGTTGACTTTTAGAAATATTAATCACAAATGAATACGCTACTAGATTTACGAAACACCCTGATAATGGTTTAAAGTAATCACCAGATGTAAAGTCCTCTGACCTCTATCATCATGAAGAGTCCTTACAGTTACAGTTTTCTAACTTTTGATGCAACAGAAATTTTGTATTATGGTCATGAAATCTTGATCAGATGGTTAACTGGTAAGAATACAGAAGCAAATTGTTTGGCAGAAAGAAGCATAATCAAAAATTCATATAAAAAAGATCTAGAAAATAATTTAAGGTAGTTGAAATTTGAAGGCATAATGCTGAGTTTCGGTAAGCTGTATAATATCATTTTCCCCTTTCCTATATATTGTTTGGCTGTAACCAGCTAAGCTAGTTAAGTCCAGTTTGCCTTCTCCTTGTGGATCCTGTTTCTATAGATTCTCATTAACATGATTTTTTAAACAATCTCCTAACAAAGTTTATCCCTGAGGTTTGTATTTTATCTCTTGATTATCTTAAGCATTAGCGGGGAGGGGTCTTGAGGTCAGAGTCCATGTTCCAATCACCTTTTTATCTCCGTTGACTAATACAACACATCTTGTATGTTAGTTGACAAATAACAATTTCTTATACAAAATAAAGGAAGAATAATGAGATTAACTTTTCATTAATAATTTCTCTTTGTTTTTAGCAAAGAGTGCTATATTACAGCATGTTCAGCTGTTACCACTATTCAGACATCTCTATTGCTATAATTTCCCAAATAGTTTGGCATCAGCCGTTTTAGAATCATCACAAGAACTTTGTGTGTCAAAAGTTTCCTAGGTGTGTCATGTTCTCGTTATTATCTGTTTTAAATCTTAACTAATTTAGCTTGTAAAAAAAAAAAAATCACTTCAAATCTTTCCAAATCTCAGCTGAAATGGAAAATTGACAACCAAACAATCCTTCAGCAGTGTTTTAGAGGCAGGTTAGTTTAAATTCTGTGACATTTTTGTCCATAGTTGTTAAGGCATATCATTCTTTTGGGGCTTCATTTGATATTGGGTGCCTTCTGAAAGAAAATGAAATATTTGGGATATATATGATCTTTAGTAGAACAACTGGCCAGCGTGGCCAAGGAACATGCTCTGTTTTTTAACAGTCAATGGAAAAGAAGTAGAGCCAATAAAGAAAGGGGACACCCAAGGTTTCAAGTATTTTACTGTTTGTTTTCCTGCTTTACATATGATGGCACATTAGGCTACTGATGGGCAAATTCAGGATAATAAGAGTCCACAAGTAGGAGGGGGACAAGAGGAAGAAAGAAACAGAAAACACTGAGGTCCTATGTTGCAAAGAACTTTAACAGAAACAAGAAGGAAATAGCTGTATGGTTTGACATTCCTGGTTAACCGATTAATGGAAACTATGGGAAACTAAACATGGAATCAAGGATTCTCATGAAAAAGTTGCTGTCACAGAGAGCATCTGGCATTGGATGTGATACGGGCTCTGGCTTTTTAAAAAATTCTTAGTTTGAGAAAGAGGGAATTTCACCTCAAACTCTGCGTCCTATCTTTAAATATGAGCAACTGACCATGAACATTTTCTTGCTGCTAAGATTAGGTATCACATCTGTGC
This sequence comes from Phoca vitulina, assembly GCF_004348235.1. Lineage (NCBI taxonomy): Eukaryota > Metazoa > Chordata > Mammalia > Carnivora > Phocidae > Phoca > Phoca vitulina. Next base: position 10,080,744 of record NW_022589713.1, on the reverse strand, counting down.
TCCCTGAAGGCAGAGAGTTCAAGAATTGATCAACCATTTTCACTGAATGGTCTTTTTCAGTGTTTCAAAATGTAAAACAATTTATTTCCCTGTGAACGTGGAATATTTTTTATGTTACTGAAACAATTGGCTGAACTTTTGGAAGAAAGCAAAGAAAACACTTTACTCAGCTCCTTTCACCAAAATATAGGTTGGCTGTATCAAGTCTTCATAGTAAAAGAGATAATTGCATAAGTAGAAAAAGAAAGCATGGTTGAGTATTCTGATACCTTTGGAATATAAATTCTATTTCTAATCATGTTCCTCAGATCAGGAAATATGAAGAGCTGTCAAGTGTGACCACATAAAATTCAAAACACCTGAATAAAAACAAAGATTTAATATTTAAAGGTGGTTGACAAACAGAAAAATAGGAAAATTATTTTTAAATAATACAGGCAAAAGTTCATAAGTATAACAATAAAACATGAAGCCCTTTCTAAGAACAAATAGAACAATTGTCAAGGTTTAAATATAATCAATATACATAAAGAAAAAGAAAAATAAAAGCATATGGAAAGAACTTCAAGCTTACTAGTAGCAAAATACATGAAAATGCAAACGACATTGAAATGTCATTTACTTTCTCTTATATAGAAAAAGAGCAAAATGTTTCTTAATACCTAAATGAGAGTAATAGGCATTCTCATACCTGCTGATGGATTTGTTAATTTGCACAATCTGTGGAAGGCAGTGTGTTAATGTGTATCACGAGGTAAATTGTGCATTTGCTTTGACTCAGAAATCTTAATTCTAGAAATGCACCCAAGAGTTAATCACACAAGCATCAACCCTTATGTTCACAAGGATATTCAACAGAGCATTGTCTATATCCTAGAAACTGGAAATAACATATATATATACCATATATCATAAATATGCAGTTATTTTTGTGAATTTATTTATAAATATCCAGATCACCTAGTATAAAATATATTGAAGAAGTCTGTCAAAATATTGTCATTAATACCAGTGTCATGATTCAAGGTGATTATTTCCTTCTTTATTTATAATTTTATATTTTAAAATTTGGTTTAGCTTTGTTTTTATTTTATATGATTCTGCACTTGAAAGGTGCTAATATCATAGTAGCTTAAATACGCCAAAATATTTTCTGTCTGTATTTAAGTGTCCAAGAAATGCTTTTTTAAAAGCATTTTTTAATTAGCACACGTTGATGAAAACCTTTGAATTGGCAGCACTATGGAAATAAAATCTTAGTCCAATACTTTATCCAAAAGTTCATTACTAGCTTTATTTTGGAATATGATGCATAATTTTGTTCAATAACTATTGTCACTCATTAAAATCATTATAATCAAATACTACAGCAGTTTCTATCTCATTGATATCTTAGTGGAATAATAAAAGAAAGATTTTTTAGTTATCATTAAAAATAAAATGGAGTAATTAGAATCCTATATCCAGAGCAAGTGACAGTATAACTTAAAACTAGTCATCTAAATCTATTGAAAATTGATAATTTCAACAGTGTTTCCTTTTAAGGAGAAACACAGAGTAAAACAATATAGGATGTACTATTCCTCATGCCCAAATTCCATGAGACCTTACTAGAAGCTCAGTGGTATATCTTTTAATTCAAATCTCATTTTTGTGTACCAGATTCAAGAATAGAAATTGTTCTAAACTTTCAAGAAGACATTCTTTTAAATTATGAGCCGTTCATACAAAGCTCTGAAAAGAGAGTTTTAAAACTTTCAGTGAAGGTTTTGATACTTATCTGAAGATTCATTTTCTTCATTCTGTGGAGGTGGAAAAGAGTCTATACGTACCTACTCCAAACATATAGAAAATTTGTATTTTCATGATAACAATTATAAGGCATGTCTAATTTTCCTCTAAAGTGAGATCAGGCTAGTGGGTGGTGTGATGATCACCTACCTAACATTTAACTGTCTAGAGGACACAACCATCTTGGTAATCATACTGACACAGGAATGTGCAATGTGTGCAGAGCATGTATTTCCCAGACTAGTGGCCTTGGTTTGTCTTTCTTCAAACCGTCTGTTCTTTCCTTTTCATTGTAGCCCATGGATTTGGGACAGAATATTTTCAAAGGTTATTTATCTCAGGTTTCAATTCTAGGAGTTTCTTGACTTCCTTCTCTTTTCAGTATCTAGTGAAAAACCTCTTGTTACTCCTCAGGTTCTCTACCTTCATAACTGGGGAAACACCACCAGCATGGCTCACTGGGGTGTGGCGACAGTTATAGTTTCTTAATTAGTCAAAATGTTCAATGTGCTAATTACTTGATTCACAAGGAAAAAAATCATTAAATAAAAATCACATTTGACTGGTTTTAGCATATTAGGGCATATATTTTTATTTAAATGCAGAGAGCATCTGAATGTTAAATAAGCCACAAAATATGTTCATGGTGAAACTAATTAACACTACAACCATGAACACAATTCCCTTATGGGTTAATTTCTCAATGAAACTCAAAGATACTTTTTGACCTACTATAATGCTCCTTCTGCCAAGGTTAAGAGAAAGATATCACCATAATTGGAGCATATGAGTCTGTATTAACCTGATTTAAGTTGGGGAATCAAAGATTTGCACAAGGAAGGAATTCATAATAATTAGGGTGTAAAACATGCAAGCATAGGGGCTTAAACACAGCATGAATTAATTATTCAGTGTTGTTCAGTCCATTTGGACTTATAAATTACAAAAGGTCATAGAGAGAAGATTGTAACCCTTATTCCCTTTCCAGTCTAACAGCCTAAGACTTCTTAAACCTCATCCTTGCAGAGTATGGACAAGCATATTTAAAATTATGAAATAATAATGTACAAAAAGAAAAGATAGGTAGGTACATAAAACAAATGTGAGGTATGTGAGGACAAACAAAAATCATGTACACTTTGTTAAATAATCCCAGGAATCAAGAATGTTTAAATTTCACATATCACTCAAATAGTTGTCACTTCCATTTTTGTAATCTGTATTATAACAAATTAATGCTGATTTGCCCAACTTTATTTCTTTGATAAAGTTGGTATTATTCTTACTTGGCAATGCAGGTTTTAGTAAATTTATTAAATTATTTTATGATTTTTACATATAATTCTTAGTAGGAAGACCCATGATCTCACAAAGACGAAAACAAAACAAACCTGAAGACTGTGGCAGGATGAGTAATGGCCCTCAAAAATGTCCACGTCCTAGTCCTGGAACCTGTGAACATGTTATCTTGTATGACAAAAGGAACTTTGCAGATGTGATTAAGTTAAGGATCTCAAAATGGATCATTCAGGTGGCCCAATGTAACCACAAGAGTTGTTATAAGAAAGAGCCAGGAAGGTTGGAGTCAGAGACAAGGCCATGCAATGATGGAAACAGAGGTAGAAAGGGTGATGTGATGTGGGACAAGGATCCAAGGAATGTGGACAGCCTCTAGAAACTGGAAATGGCAAGGAATTGATTGTTCCCGAGTGTCCAGAAGGAATGCAGCCCTGCCCACACCCTAAATTTTAGCCCAGTGAGACTGATTTTGGCTTCTGATCTATAGAAGTATATGATAAGAAATTTGTGTTGATTTAAACCACCATAGTTAGTGGTAATTTCACGAAGCAGCAATAGAAAACTAATACAAAGACTATAAAAATCCAACAAAACACAATGAATCCCCAAATACGTGACTGTATTAATGTGTAGTGAATAATATCATCCCCCCAAATAATAAAAGTGAATATCAGAGGTAGAAGATTTTGTATCATTTTAAAGAGTCCACGTCTTTTTTATTAGGGAAATAGCTAAACTAAACACATCTTTCCCCCCCCCCCCATGGTTAGCATTAATTTAATTCAATCAACAAAAAT